>NC_051272.1:38496452-38646452 GCF_015220745.1 Sebastes umbrosus | reverse complement strand
TATCAAAACTGTTCAGATCATTCAGAGGAAGATGAAGATAATATTGATATATTGCCCAGCCCTAGTGGAACCCAAGAGGCTTATCCATCATCAGAACGATAGCCAACGGGTTCTGAGATTACACTTAAGGTACTTTAGAGTAGAAAAATAGTATTCACATTTGACAATGTCATCTGTTCTGTATTTGCTTTCTTCAACACATGGCATGATGCCAAATGACTTGTGATGTTGACTTTGATGATCCAGTGTGGGTCACACTTCATGTTAAACTTGTGTGAGGAGAATAGTGTGAGCAGCTGGTCTGCTGTCTACTGAAAGCGTTTAGTTCATGTAGAGGTGACCTACAGTATGCATGGTATAGCAATGCACATCACTGCCTTCATCCCCTCATACCCCTCACTACTTTAGAATATGTGTTGATACATACAGTGCAGTGCATATTCCCTAAATCTCTTTGTGTTCATTAGTCCCGCGTAGCAGTCCGGGGATGCAGAGCCCCCCTCACCTCCTGACTGTCAGTGCCTGTGCCTGGGTCAGCAACCTCTGTCACCGTAAGTTAGCCTGCAAGTGGAATGAAGCCCACAAAGCCTTGAATATTCCTTTTGTTCAGTCCTCTCTGCCTGCCCCCTCCGATCCATGCATCGTCAGCCAGTTTACTAGTGCAACCAAATCGCTCATTTAATCTTTCTCTCCTTCTGATGGTTTGCTCTTACACATCTGTCCTTTTTCCCTGCATCATGCTAATGAATGGCTAGTTATCACTCTAATAAAGGCCATGAGTGATTGGTCACTGATGGCTGAGTAGAGATTGGTCATCAGGGACACAATTTCAACTACCCAATCACATCACAAGCTAATATTCTCTAAACATTGTCCTGAAACTTAATCAAGTAGTAAATTGACTGCTCCAGGGATGACATATATTTCTAGGCCAACCAGGAAGTTAGCATCACCCTGGTTCCCTCCACTAACAACCAATGGGATTGTTCCATTGGGTTTTGGATTATTGCACAGAATAAACTCTGTGGTAAACACACGGTTATGATACTGACATGGTGTTCAGCAAGATAATCTCCACTATTAAACACCACTTTATGATTTTTGAAGCGTGAATACAATCAGCAGACGTAAAAAGCTAACGTTAGGCTTTAAACCAACTACACCACCATGGTCACGTGAGAGAGAGTAAACACAACGAGGCTGTAAAGGAGGACGAGTCGGCGTGATGACGTTTAGTCTCATTTAGTCACTTGTTAGCAACCAACTTTTTAAGACACATAAAGGCTTCAAAATTCACAAGTGGGATATTTATTGATGTATTTTATATCGTAGAACAAAACGTTAAAATCTCTTCAGCTTGTGTTAACCACAGACCTGATTTCAGACATCTAACTAAAAACCCATTGACTTCCAGACGAGGGAACAGGAAGGGCTAAAATGCTGACTCACTTCTGGGTTGTAGGACTCATTCCTGTAGCTCTCTATTGTCAGAGAATTAATCAACAAAATAATGTGACCATGGTTTAATAGTTTAGGTCATTTCTGAAGATAACATTGTGCCGGTTTCAGCTTCTGATGTGAGGATTTGCTCCTTGTGTCTCTCTTTCATTTGGTTGTGTTACGGTTGGATTTTGTGCTGTTGGTTGGACAAATCAAGATATGATGATGTCACCCTGGGCTCTGGAAAACTCTTGATGGACATTTTTCAGTATTGACTGACATTTTATAAAGATTAGTTGAAGCCCTGAATGCTTATTCTGTTTTGCATGTGAACATTTTGTTCTTGGAGGGAGAAGTGAAGCATGATCCCTCTCAGAAGATTTGATGTACACTGTGATTTCAGGTTTCATTTAGCTGCAATTTCATATTGTTTCAGCTCAGATTTGAAAGGATTTGACATTTTCCCTTGTTCATGAAGTCTATTAGTGTTCAGTAAATCATTTAGAAAGAGAGAGTTTCTCCTCCTATTTTGAATTCAAAGCATGAATCTGAAATAGTGACACGCCAACTCTGGTAAACATGGGCGTGGATACACTGGCTAACCTTTGAACGATGAACTTGGACCTGAAATGCTGCTGTCTGGACATTGTTTACTTCAGTTCCCGGGTTACTGTCATCCATCTAAATGAGGTATTTTAATGTCACTATTAGGTCAGATCCTTGTAAATAAAAGCTTCTAGGGCGTAAGCAATCTGCCAACAATAGGAATAGTGTTGAATGGAATGGGTGTTTATATTCCATGTTTTTAACAGAATATGAGACTAAGCTACAGAAAGCAGGATAAAGGTGGACAGAGAGTGGGAGCAGCACAACCTTCTGGGCTATTTATTTGACTGCATCAGAAGACTTGTCACACAAATGTAAATCTGTGGTTCATTATTAATGTGTGTGGAATTAATGTCTCAAGCTGGTGTCTATGTAAATGGTGATCACCAGCAGTTCATCTGCAACAGTAGTGTCATATGAACGGGGAAAAGAAGGGTCAGATGTGGGCTTTTTATCAAACACAAGGGTTATGTATGACAATAGTATTGATAAATGCTTTGTGTTGTTAAACTTGTGCCTCACAATTGACTGTATTGAAAACATCCAATGAAATGATAACACTGAAAGATGATACCATGAGATTGTTACCCAGCCAGCCCTGATATAGTCACATCTATTTCTGACATCATAAAAGTCATTGAATACTCTCTTATTTATCATTGTTTTCCATGCACAACCAGCATCCATACCTCCAGTTGACCAGAGTACTCCTTGTTAGTCACTTTGCTAGATTGAAATAGAGGTTTATAATTCTGACCCCACAGGCCTGCCAGACAGACCGGAGGGCGAGTCCTTCTCTCCACAGCGTTCAGGCAGCCTCCCACTGCAGACTCAAACGTGCTAAAGCAATAACTAATGCTATGGGTCTTATCAATGCGTATGCGACCGCACTCGATAGTCGTAGACAATACAGAATTAAAGCACGTGGTCAAAGTGCTTGAGTCCTACTACAATGTACCTTCAGTGTGTATTCCAGTCAGTCCGTTGTGTCGGCCCTGTATGAAGGAATGTAAGCTACAGCCCAGTTCAGGAATCATCAACATGTCAGAGTCTGACGATGGAGCATTACACAATCAGAAATACTTTATTGATCCCGGGAGGACACTGGGTTACATTACATTACATTACATTACAGACATTTCTCTTATTTATTTTGTCTTTTATTGACAATATGCCAATATTTGAGAGCTTGAGCTGTTAATGTAATAATGATGGCCAGTGTGCAACTGTCATTTTCAAAATAAATGAAAAGAAAGTTATTTTCTGCATTTTTCTTTGTTACTCATAAAAGCACACATATGGCTAACTACACGGTTTGGTTGTGTGTGCCTGCCCACAGTTAACTGTGGGAATTAGGGATGTCTTGATACCAGAAATTTAGTAGTCGATACAAATACCAGTGAAATTCCACCGTTCTTAACACCCAATCTGATAGCACGCTAAAGAACAAAAACAAAACAACAAGTTTCTCTCCAAAAACCACATTTTACGAGACTACATATGAACACATCATAATAACGTTATAATTTACCGTCTCCCAATACTCATTTTTACTGAATAGAGCTTGGTCATCATAATGTAACTCAATGCAACCTCCGTATGTTAGCTGTGGACTCATTTAGCCAAGCAGGACTGTGCTGCCCACTGGCCGCCAACAGTTAACGTTACTCTCCTCCATGTTGTACACATGAAGCATTATCAGGGAATGTTTCTATCATCCCGAGTGTCAATGTGTATGCATGTGCTCATAACTCATCTTTTGTTCAATTAACACAAACCAGCTACATTGAGGTTGTTGTCAAGTCTGCATTGTGATCTGTGAAACATGCGCACACCAAACCCCCCCGTGACTGATCTGTTGTGGCTCTGGTGTAAAACTGCATGTCAGCAAATGTAGATGCACACACACATAGACATACACACACACACACACACACAAAAGCAGTGTTGAGGCTGCTGAAACAGCGTTTCTTCTAATCTGTGGTGTGGTGTTAAAGTCTGCATGTATTCATGTGCCTGTGAAGACGTGTCTAACATGTCACTGTGTCTCCTATAGTTTCTGTTACGATTGATGTGAGAAAATGCTGCTTAACTTTAGTTGCTATGGTCTGCTTTAACTGTTGTCTTGATATTTATTTGTCCATTTAGTCTGTTCTGTAAAATCAGACTTTCAAACTTTGTTCCAGGTGATATTTTTCATAATTGGTAAGAGTTGATAGCACAGCTGTTCGCCCAGTTGAACCGAGCCAGTAAGATTTCCAACGAATGGGATGTGCATGTTGCTGATCTGCTGGAATGAGATGCATGGCTGAAGAGTGAAAGTGCTGTGGTGAAACATATGAATATATTAATGAAGGAATCTGATAGGGATGCTGTAATAGGTTTGGAGATTTCAAACCAGTATTAGGACATCCAGGACTTTGGCATTGTGGGTTGTAATGAACAACGCAACCTGATATTAATTATTGGTATTAATTAAGCAGTGGTGGACTGCCATGATTTAGGTTTACCGGCAGATTTTGATTGTTTAAAGGATTGGTTCACATTTGTTAAGTCTATCACACTCCCATGCTCATATGCTCATCACACTCACATGCTCATATGTACACTGAGAGAGTTATTGGTTGCTGTAATTATTACACGTTACACAGACAGTTTGCTTGCTGAGACAGTACAGTTTGACACAAAAACGGTCCTCCAGAGTCCGACATCAGAACTGCGCCCATAGCAACGGTCTGTTATACATAGCAACGGTCTGTTATAAAGAACATACAGACCACAGAACGCCTTTGTTGACCAATCAGAATCGAGTATTCAACACAGCAGTGCAATAACAACAGATAACAGCTGAGGCATAGTTCCTTCTCTGATTTATTATTAAAGAGGAGTGTGCTTTCTCAACATGGCCAGCAGCTCCTCTGGTCTCCTAGGATTAGTACAGACTGATTCTGAATCCTGGATTCTGAGATGAGAAGCATTAAAAAGATGAAAAGACAAGGAATCCCATCATTTTAGATGAAAACAAAACATAAAAGAAATAGTAAAGAAGAAAGCAGAGGAGGAGATGAAGGAGAATCTAACCAGGTTTGGAGGCGGTAGGAGAAAGAAAAGGAGTATGTTAGTTTTCCTCTCACAGAGGGGGATACAGGATAACCTTTAGTCTCAGAGCTCAGTTGCTTTCACTGTGTCATGGTGGGATTACGCCCTCTCCTTTTCAGGTTTGATTATGCAAGTGAATGCGGTGTGCTTGTTGACTACATCTGAAATGTATACATGCATGCATACGGTATAATTGCTGCTGATCCAACAATGGGACTCGTTTCCCTTTCTCTGTTCCTGTTGTCTGTGAGCAGTAGGAGAGATCGTTCCAAGTGACTCCCTGGAGGTGCCAAACGAAGCCGCCATGTCGGTGACTGTTCATGAGAATCGCAAATCCCGCACCAGCACGGGCTCCATGAACATCTCACTGTTCCACAAGCCTTCACATCCCGACAGTGTCCTGACCCACCTGAACACACTGAGGAAGCAGTGCATGTTCACTGACGTCACTCTGTGGGCCGGGGACCGCTCTTTCCCATGCCACAGGTAAACACATGCTAACAACGTTTGTGCATTTTACTGGTACTGTTCAATTTAACAGACACAACCATCACACCACCACAACAGAGAGTAACACCAACTAGCTTTTCTAAATACACTTCAGGGCTACAGAGTGCGACCATTTTGGTGCAACTAAACATTGTCATTGGTCGCACCGGTGCGCCTGACATTCAGCAGGTCTGTTTCTGTGTGTGTATGTGTGAACCTGCGCTAGGGATGTCACGATACCAGAAATCTAGTGGTCGATACCAATACCAGTGAATTTCCACGATTCTCGATACCAATTCGATACCACGGTAAAAAAACAACAATAAATCCCATGTACTGTAATTCAACACTCATTCTTTTATTAAAAACATTTGAATATTACAAAAAACAGAGGCATGTAGCCTTTAAGCAATAAATAAAAATAATTGACCCATTTAGTTCATTTTGGCGTATCAGCAGCATGTTATCAATCAAGAGTCTGACGACGGACGCTACATACTGACCGTGAATGCATCTGGTCCGTCAGCTCAGAGTAGCAGGAGTAGCAGCAGGAGGCAGAGGATTTATTGTTGAAGTGAAAAGCAAACGCACCTGTTTGGCAATATTTCAGGTTTAATCTCAACGCTAATAAAACAAGCATAAAGGCACGTGTGTGTGTGTGTGTGTGTGTGTGTGTGTGTGTGTGTGTGTGTGTGTGTGAGTGAGAGATCACTTTACCGCCAATTTCTTCTCTGCTTCAATTGATTGCATCTCTCTCTCTGTCACTTGCAACACATGTATTCCATCACGCTACTCTTATATATCAATGTAATATGTAAACATGTGGATACCTGGCGGTACCAGAGGTAGACTCATGGTCGTTCCTGGGATGATAGAAAACTTCAACAAAAATTTTGGGTGCACCTAAATGATGTGTTGATGCACCTAAATGAAGATGTTAGGTGCACCAGTGAAACCAATGTAAAAAGTTAGTCTGGAGCCTAGCACTTGTTACAGTCCTTTTGTGCTCTTTTGTTTTGTCTTTAGAACTTCTGGACCTATGACCTTGACTTGTTTGGTCACTGACAAAATGCTGCGTTTGTGTCTTGCAGGGCTGTCTTGGCAGCGTGCAGTCGTTATTTTGAGGCCATGTTCAGCGGAGGGCTACGAGAAAGTCTGGACAGTGACGTCAACTTCAGAGACAGTATACACCCCGAGGTACTATACTGTTACTGAGGACAGTTATACTGTCATTTTCCTCTCTAATATTCAAGCTTCTGTGTGCTTCAGACAAAATGCTGTAAAGTTGCATCAGAAAGCTCTTTGGATGAATGCATTCAAAGAGTCTCCAACCTGAAGTCTATGTCCGCTTTCCCCAGCAGTCGGTAGAAATTGGGTTTCAAATGGTCCACAAATTCTGTCCTGTTTCTGTAGATACACCCACACTTTCCTTTGTGTCGACTAGGGGTGTCCCCGACGGAAATCTGATTAGTCAAGTCTTACCTATCGTTGACTGATCCTGGAATCATCTTTTTATTTTTAGGGCTGTTAGAGTTAACGCGATGGTAACACTTTATTGCAAATCCGTTTTAACACCGCTAATTTCTTTAGCGTATTAACGCAACTTGTGATTTTTAGCTTGTAGCGGCTCAGTTTTAAAGCTAGAGTGAAAATACTGGTATCATATGAAACTAATGAATCCATCGGTGCCAACCATGTCATACTAGCTGGTCATGAAGGAGGTTAAATAACGCTCCAAAGTTACACAAAGTTTTGGCGAGGAAAAACTGTCATGTCCATTTTCAAAGGGGTCCCTTGACCTCTGACCTCCAGATCAGTGAATGTAAATGGGTTCTCTGGGTACCCACGAGTCTCCCCTTTACAGACATGCCCACTTTATGATAATCACATGCAGTTTGGGGCAAGTCCTAGTCAAGTCAGCACACTGACACACTGACAGCTGTTGTTGCCTGTTGGGCTGCAGTTTGACATGTTATGATTGGAGCATATTTTTGTGTGTGATAGTGTGAGTGAACAAGTGAGAGCTAGAGGTTCAGAAGACAGTTTTGTGAATGAAGCTGTACACAGCCATGCTGGTACATCACTTGAGCTGTAGTAAGCATCACTACAGATTGATGTTACATCACCATGTTTTTATGTGACTAGAGATGTTGGAGGCATGCAGAAGCCTCAGAATGAGTCACTGAGTCATACAGGTGTACATACTATAATGTCAGTTGTTAACTCTAATTCTCCACTCTTCCAGGTCTTAGAGCTTCTGCTGGACTTTGCCTATTCTTCTCGAGTCATCATAAACGAGGAGAACGCTGAGTCCTTGTTAGAGGCAGGAGACATGCTGCAGTTTCATGACATTCGGGACGCAGCAGCAGAGTTTTTAGAGAAAAACCTGCATTCCTCCAACTGCCTGGGGATGATGCTCTTATCAGATGCTCATCAGTGTAAAAGACTGTACGAGCTGTCGTGGAGGATGTGTCTATTACACTATGAGACGGTAAAGATGACTTGCATTTTTTGTATTTGAATTGACTCTGATGTTATTGTTAATGTGAAAATAGATGAAGTTGGCAGGTGGTCCTCCCTCAATCTTCATCTCCCACTCATCACTCAAGTAGAGTTAGCAGCTGGAATATACTGTGGACATACTGTAGATATTTAACGAGGAGATCCATGTGAAGCCGCTATTATAATCTAAAGGTTTAATGTACGACTTGTGTAATCAAAGTGTTTGTCTGTCCTTTAGGTAAGAGAATCGGAGGATTTCTATAGTCTGTCTAAAGATAAACTGCTGGAGCTGATTCTTAGTGATGAGCTGGAAATAGAAGATGAACAGGTGAGTGATCCTCTCTTTCCTTTCCTGTTAATGTCTTTATTTTCTCCTCTCTTTCCTCTTCTTTAATGAAATTGCTAATGCTAAGGCTTCCTAACTAGCCATCCTACAAGGCAGATACGAGGGATTCACCAATATGACCTTTTTTGTCCCTAATAATCTTGAATTAGTTGCCAATTATTCTCGATAACCGATATTAAATAACCATTTTTTTGTGTTTCCAAATGCATTTAGTTTCATCCATTACAGCAAAGGGTGGTGAGATAACACCAGTACCCAGAGCAGCTAAATGCTTCTTTTTGACCTGTGGCAGGTTGTGTTTAACTCTGTGATGAGGTGGGTTCGATACGACTTGGAGGGTCGCCGTCACCATTTACCAGAGCTGCTGAGGGGCATCAGGTTGGCCCTGCTGCCGTCTGAGTGTCTGCTGGAGGCTGTAGCCTGTGAAGAGCTGGTTATGGCTGACAAGAGGAGTAGGTAAGCTTTGTCAGGGACCTTAGAAATCCATAGAAAGCTCTGGTTTCTGTCTCTATTCTGCTCTATTTCACATTCTTCTGTCTAAGACTAGAAAATAACATGCTACAAATTTAAAATCCCAGGAAATATTGCTTATTGTTGTATTGTATATATTGTGTATATTTTTATATATATATATATATATACACCGATCAGCCATAACATTATGTCAGCACGGGCACCCTGACCGGTCTGCAGCTACACAGCCCTATACTCAACAAACTGCTCCTCACTGTGTGTTCTGACACCTTTCTATCAGAACCAGCATAAACTCTTTCAGCAGTTTGAGCTCCAGTAGCTCTTCTATTGGATCAGACAACACGGGCCAGCCTTCGCTCCCCACGACCCTGTCGCCGGTTCGCCGGTTCTCCTTCCTTGGACCACTTTTGGTAGGTCCTGACCACTGCAGACCGGGAACATCCCACAAGAGCTGCAGTTCTGGAGATGCTCTGACCCAGTCGTCTAGACAGCTCTATTTGGCCCTCGTCAAAGTCGCTCACATCCTTACGCTGGCCCATTTCTTCTGCTTCCAACACAAAGTTCAAAGTTCAAAGTTCAAAGTTCAAAATGTTCACTTGCTGTCTAATATATCCCCCCCACTGTCAGGTGCCATGGTAACCAGATAATCCATGTTATTCACTTCACCTGTCAGTGGTCTGAATGTTGTTAATGTTATGGCTGATCAGTGTATGTGTATATACAGTATATGTATATACTGTATATGTTTGTGTGTGTATATGTGTATGTATATATATATACACACACGCACACACACACACACACATAAACACAGGCCACTTCTTCCTCTCCTTGCAGTTCTTGTACTCATAGAACTGAAGTTACTTTCAACAACAACTGTTACCAGTGAAAACCCTGTATAAGCATTAAGCATACACTATATAAAGTCCATTAAAGAAACACTGTGTTTAGGAGAAGATTCAAAAGCATTCATTTATTGACCCACAAGTACATTAGGGGCTTGGTATGATACACACTATGGTTTCCATGTTGAAAAATTAAGTGTGATTGAAATCAGTGAAGAAGCTTGAAACACTGAATCACTCCACAAAATCAGATTTTAGCGTGTGATTGACTTCCCTCTTCAAAAGAGCTCCTCTCTTCTCTTGTTTCCTCTCTTCTCTTGTTTCCTCTCCTCTCCTCTCCTCTCCTCTCCTTCCCACTAAAGTCTTTCAGTATTGAGTTCTAAACCTGTGGAGGTGTTATATCTGGGAAAATGGTCCTCTTGATGAGCATCCCAAACCATGGCTGCTGATGGAGAATTAGGCCACACTTTTAGTAAAGACATATGTGACAAATGTGTCTTGATCTCTCAGATGTTTTAACTCTCCTCTGCAGGTCAATAGTAGAAGAGGCAATGCAGTGTAAGAAGAAAATCCTTCAGAATGACGGAGTAGTGACTAGTCCCTGTGCTCGACCGCGTAAAGCAGGACACACACTGCTGATACTGGGAGGCCAGACCTTCATGTGTGACAAGATATACCAGGTGAAAGACAGACACACACTCCTTTATACTTGGATGACCTGTTTTCATGTGTGACAAGATACTGCAGGTGTTGTATGAAGTATAAGTTATCCTGTTAGCTTGGCTTAAAGTACATACAGTATTCATTCACTTGCAGTGTTTTGTATTTAATCCTATCTACCATCTCTGGTTAAATGTTATTAAATGGGAGACATTAGCTCAGTTAGTAAAGCATTGGTAAAATATCATTGAGTTCAATTCCTTTGCCAGATTACAAACAGCAGTTTAACTAAAGTGTCTTAATTCACAATGTGACATTACAGGAGTTTACCAGAAACATGTCATACTTGCTTGAATAACATATGTCCTGGTGGCCTATGGAGGACCACAAGAGTCACGGAAATAGTAATAATGCATTTAATTGATTCATAATTAATTGTACAATAAAAATAGCCATTAATACATTTGTTTACAAATTGATTTTTTAATCTGTGAAGAAATGGACAAAATTACAAAGTCATTAATTATTTGACATTTTAATGGGCTATACAAAGAATCTACAAATGAAATATTAATCCATCAATAAATGGTTCAAATTAAAAAGGGATTTACAAAAACACCATAAGACAGTCAATAAGTACATCATTTAACAATACATTAATGAATTCATAAATAATAGAATTTAAAATTCTATTTGAAAATGCAGTTTAAAAAGAGAAATAAATAATTAGATTCACAAATTGAATTAAGCATACAGGTTTTAATCAGGCATTTAAAAGGGAAACTTATTTTCCCCTTAGCATTAGCATTTCCCTGATGCTTTTACTTAACGTTTTAGTATTATTGGATTTGCTAAATCATTTAGCTTTTCCTTTTAGCTTTAACGTGGCCCTCTGGGTCCCTGAGATGGTAAAACGAGGCAAATAATGCAAATTAGCCACATGGGATGTAACAGGCTCTCTTATTGGCTTTCTTCTACATTGAAAATACTATAATGAACCCTTGCACCAGAGCAGGTTCTCTAAATGGATAGTATCAAAGTTGCACCCAGTCAAAATGGCCTACTGTATATCTCATCTGTGTAATTGCTCAAGATCTTTTAATTTTTGTCTTTTAAGTATGTCTTTTTATTGGCTTTAACTAATATTCCATTAACAAATTAAATAATCACCATTGTTGAACGACCATTTTAAGGTTGATCATAAAGCCAAGGAGATCATCCCTAAGGCCGACCTCCCCAGCCCCAGGAAGGAGTTCAGTGCGTGTGCTATTGGCTGTAAGGTTTACGTCACAGGAGGAAGAGGATCAGAGAACGGAGTCTCTAAAGACGTCTGGATCTATGATACTGTCCATGAAGAGTGGTCTAAAGGAGCACCAATGCTAATAGCCAGGTGAGTTACATTTCTTATATTTTCGTAAACAGAAACCTAACAAAAGCATATCATAAAACTCTACCACCGTTAAGTGTGGGCTGTCAATATTTATGTTCATGTAGAGTTTTACAAATTCAGTTAGTGGTACAAATTTATGTGAAGTGACACATCTTCATGTAGAGTGGCACACCGTCATGTAGAGTGGCACATCGTCATCTAGAGTGGCACACCGTCATGTAGAGTGACACATCTTCATGTAGAGTGGCACATCTTCATGTAGAGTGGCACACCGTCATGTAGAGTGGCACATCTTCATGTAGAGTGACACATCTTCATGTAGAGTGGCACACCGTCATGTAGTGACACATCTTCATGTAGAGTGGCACACCGTCATGTAGAGTCGCACATCTTCATATAGAGTGGCACACCGTCATGTAGAGTGGCACATCTTCATGTAGAGTGGCACACCGTCATGTAGAGTGGCACACATTCATGTAGAGTGCCACACCGTCATGTAGAGTGGCACACTGTCATTCATGCAAGCCCATACATTGTCTAAACTTTAAAGTATACACACACACACACACACACACACACACATAATGTGGGTATTCTCTTCTCCAGGTTTGGTCATGGTTCAGCTGAGTTGGAGAATAGTCTCTACGTTGTTGGAGGTCATACAGCCATAGCGGGAGTTTTTCCTGCCTCTCCATCCGTCTCCCTAAAGCAGGTATTTTAGAGGGAATAATTTCAGATTTTGGGGAATTAATTTTTCTATATTATTAAATGTGAAAACCCACATACTAGGGCTGTCAAAGTTAACGTGATAACGTTCATAATAATAACGCCACTAATTTCTTTAACTCATTCACGCACCTTGTGATTTTTAGGGTGTAGCGGGTTTTAAATCTAGATGGATTAATCAGGTTTTATAGTTTCATATGATACATCTGAAACTATAAAACCTGATGAATCCATCGGTACCAACCATGTCATACTAGCTGGTCATGAAGGAGGTTAAATAACGCTCCAAACTTACGCTAAATTTTGGCGAGGAAAAACGGTCATGTCCATGTCCAAAGGGGTCCCTTGACCTCTGACCTCCAGATCAGTGAATGTAAATGGGTTCTATGGGTACCCACGAGTCTCCCCTTTACAGACATGCCCACTTTATGATAATCACATGCAGTTTGGGGCAAGTCATAGTCAAGTCAGCACACTGACACACTGACAGCTGTTGTTGCCTGTCGGGCTGCAGTTTGCCATGTTATGATTGGAGCATATAGTTTTATGCTAAATGCAGTACCTGTGAGGGTTTCTGGACAATATCTGTCATTGATTTGTGTTGTTAACTTATTTATAATAATAAATATATACATACATTTGCATAAAGCAGTATATTTGTCCACTCCCATGTTGATAAGAGGATTAAATACTTGACAAATCTCCCTTTAAGGTACATTTAGAACGGATGAAAAATGTGCGATTAATTTGAAATTAACTATGGACAATCGTGCGATAAATCCGCAATTAAATATTTAATCGATTGACAGCCATAGTACGTGCACCAGTACACACAGCCTGTAATCTGATTGTTATCAGGTGAAATATCTGCTGCTCATCTGATTTTGACTCAACGTGGACACATAGTTCACCTCTAATATGCCATATGTCTGTTTGAAATCAAACATTTAATGTGTTAAAGTGTCACTGTGTAATATCTTCCTAGGTCGAGAGGTATGACCCCATCAGTAATAAATGGACTATGGTGGCTCCTCTAAGAGATGGAGTCAGTAATGCAGCCGTGGTTAGTGCCAAACTCAAACTCTTTGTTTTTGGAGGGACCACCATACATCGAGACAAGGCCTCCAAGGTTGGTGGAATAACAAACTACTGACTGAACCTACACTCTATCATTTAATAGCAACGTGTTCGTATTTGAGTTATTTTTTTCTGATTTACATTTTATAATGAAGAACCATTTACAATCAGTGTTAGTGTTGCACCTGAACAAAGTCAGCGATAACATGGCCTAACAACTGTCAAACTTTGTATGTCTTCTATATCTAGGTCCAGTGCTACGACCCTGTGGGTAACCGTTGGAATATTGCGGCTGAATGCCCCCAGCCTTGGCGCTATACAGCGGCTGCTGTTTTAGGGAGCCAGATCTTCATCATGGGTGGCGACACTGAATTCACTGCTGCCTCTGCTTATCGCTTTGACTGTGAAACCAATCAGTGGTCTCGAGTGGGCGACATGACGTCCAAACGGATGAGCTGCCACGCCGTGGCCTCAGGAAATAAGCTGTATGTGGTTGGAGGTTATTTTGGGACGCAGAGGTGTAAAACATTGGACTGTTACGACCCCACGTCAGATAGCTGGAACTCCATCACCACTGTGCCTTATTCACTGATCCCCACCGCCTTCGTCAGCACATGGAAACACCTACCTGCCTAACTGGGAGACATCAGGAGCCAGTAACTGGTACGTTCTCTAAACTCACACGAAAACATCAGTAGGGGTTTGAACATATGGCCAGCAACTCTAAAGGGGTGTTCTGACCGAACGCAATGCCATTTGTTTTAAGTGCAGGTTTATTCTATTATAATATTTTACACCGATTCCGATACCTCAGTTGTTCTCAAACTGTGGGGCGCACCACACTGGGGGGCTTGAGGCATGACAGGTGGGGCGTGCGTGACCGATCAGCAATTGATGTTTTGATGTCGGAATCTTTTTCACGGCGATACATTTGGGGCGGCTGTGGTTCAGACATAAAGCGGGTCGTCCACCAATCGGAAGGTCGGTGGTTCGATCCCCGGCTCCTCCGGTCACATGTCAATGTGTCCTTGAGCAAGACACTAAACCCCAAACTGCTCCTGAAGGCTGAGCCATCGGTGTGTGAATGAGTCTTTAGATCAGATCCTGATGGGCAGGTTGACATCTTGCATGGCAGCCTCTGATATCAGTGTATGAATGTGTGTGTGAATGTGTGTGTGAATGTGTGTGTGAATGCTGACATGTAGTGTAAAGAGCTTTGAGTGGTCGGACAACTAGAAAAGTTCTATATAAATGCAAGTCCATCCATTTACAAACAAATTGTCTCTTTATACATCCGTGGTAGCAATGGTGTTCATTCAGACACGTAGTCTGTACGTTACAGAATGGACAGATATTTAAGAAGACAACGTGCTCATCTGACCATAATCCAAAGAAAATATGACAAAGTAGGGCTGCACCGAGTAGGTTGAAGCTTCATTCAGAACATTGGCATTCAATTATTATTAAACTTCCAGAAACAATAGCCTACCTTCCACCTTCTCTTTCATCTCTCTCAAACACATCCAGAGCGGGCAACGCAGTGATGCATCCGTCTCTGTAATTGCCTCAGTCTTCAGTACAAAAGTCAAAATGTATTGAAAAAAGATGGGGGGTTCTTTACAGCAGTATTGCAGGATCTCTGTGTAAAAGGGGCTTACGAGAGAAGGGCTCGCTCTCATAGGCGCCTAAATGTTGTTGGCCTCTAATTTTAGGCCAAAATTGTCTCTTGTTGATTGATGGATGATGTTTTTGTGTTTTTAGCTGAGCTAGACTAGAGACTATTCGGTTTAAACTAGGGCTGTCAATCAATTCAACTATTTAATCACAATTAATCACATGATTGTCCATAGTTAATCGTGATTAATCGCAAATTAATCACACCTTTTTTATCAGTTCAAAATATACCTTAAAGGGAGATTAGTAAAGTATTTAATACTCTTATCACCATGGGAGTGGACAAATATGCTGCTTTATGCACATGTATGTACACTGATCAGCCATAGCATTAACAACACTAAGACCACTGACAGGTGAAATGAATAACATGGATTATCTGGTTACCATGGCACCTGACAGTGGGGGGGATATATTAGACAGCAAGTGAACATTTTGAACTTTGTGTTGGAAGCAGAAAAAATGGGCCAGCGTAAGGATGTGAGCGACTTTGACGAGGGCCAAATAGAGCTGTCCAGACGACTGGGTCAGAGCATCTCCAGAACTGCAGCTCTTGTGGGATGTTCCCGGTCTGCAGTGGTCAGGACCTACCAAAAGTGGTCCAAGGAAGGCGAACCGGTGAACCGGCGACAGGGTCAGACTCGAGGCTCATTGATGCACGTGGGGAGCGAAGGCTGGCCCGTGTTGTCTGATCCAATAGAAGAGCTACTGGAGCTCAAACTGCTGAAAAGTTAATGCTGGTTCTGATAGAAAGGTGTCAATTAACAACACAAAACAATGACAGATATTGTCCAGAAACCCTCACAGGTACTGCATTTAGCATCAAAATATGCTCCAATCATAACATGTCAAACTGCAGCCCAACAGGCAACAACAGCTGTCAGTGTGTCAGTGTGCTGACTTGACTATGACTTGCCCCAAACTGCATGTGATTATCATAAAGTGGGCATGTCTGTAAAGGGGAGACTCGTGGGTACCCAGAGAACCCATTTTCAGACATGGTCAGCTTTACAACTGAGCCGCTACAACCTAAAAATTGAAAGTTGCGTTAACGCGTTAAAGGAATTTGTGGCGTTAAAAGGAATTTGCATTATTATCGCGTTATTATCGCGTTAACTTTGACAGCCCTGGTTTAAACAGATCGGTGATGCTGTTTTGTCCTCATTGTTCTCCATGACGTTTGCTGGAAGTGATGTAATGTCGCCCTGGTGGGTTTTATGTGGAGTGAGCACTACGCTGGGCTCAGTTTATAAAATAGCCTTTTAAATGCTTTGTTGCTTCTCAGCAACTGATCATATGGTAACTTAGGAGTTAATTTGGCCTTGTGTGCTCTGATTAATTTGGCATGCAGTTAACACACCAGTCATGATGTTGTTTTAATGAAAACTCAACTCCCGGCATTTGACCCTGATGCTCTTCACCACTGTTTTGGAAGAAGGTAATAACGGGAGTAACAGGCAAACCACCTTTTAAAGTGACACATTTTCTTCTCAAATAAGTGCTGTGTGGTGGATCTAATTTATGCCGATGTGAAGAGTGATTAATCCGAGCAAATCAGTCACCCTGTATGGGAAACACTCTCTATACAAAATCTATATTTCATAAGCCGTGATATGACATATATGAAATTCTAAAACTATAATCACATTAGCAAATAATATTGTTTGTGTGTTCAAGTGTATACCGAGGTCAAACAGTGAAGAGGGTTATGTTCCTCTGGTCATCTCTAAGTGTAGAAAGAACCTGAGCAGTGGGACTGCAGCACATAAATATCCTCCATCCATATCCACCCAGTGAAGCATACTCTTCTACATCTTCAGCCCCCTCCTTCCTTCTTCACCCGCCCCACGCCCTCAAAGATTCATGTTATGAAACAGGAGTCCCAGAGCAGCCTGCTCCTCTCAGGTCCATCTCGTCTGTCGTACTTACAGCTCCTGGATTTCGCTCTCATTCACTCATTAACTCCCTGTGTGTTCACAACTTATTGTGTACGTAAATATGTTTCTTCTCCTATCTCCAGTTTGTCCTCATTGCTCCTGACCTTGACTGGTTTTAGCTGTGATGGATCATACAGGTTTTTAGTACCACTTCCAGCACTCAGAGCAGCAGTACCAGCCACCTCTCCCTTGGGTCTCCACTGAGCCTGGCTAATTGAGAATTGACTGTGTTTGCCTCACTTTGTTTTTATGGTTATGATTTATTCATCATCAAAACAGGACATGAGGCAAAGACTTAATAACCCATTAAAACCCATTTTGCTCCTATTACTATTATGATTAATTTAATTTAACACCAGGAATGAGACCACACAAATTCCCTCAACAGAGGCACAGGCCTCTATTAGGCTGAACTATTGTCCTAATGGCATGTTACAAACAATAACTGATGGAGCTGTAGCAGCAGCCTCTCCAACAACCCCGCTCTCGTTGTTTCTCTCTCGGCTCACGTATCAACACATTCAGCACAATCAGCTGATCTAGTTTACAGTTACAGTAGTGGCTTCCTCTCTGTGTGACTGCCAACACAGCTGAGGTCAAGACAAGCCTCAGGTTTATCAGCCAAAACAAGATTTAATGCAGGAATCCATTGTTGGGATTTGGACCTTTAATCACGTGTGTCCAGGTAAAACAGAACTTCTCAGGGTCCTGAAGGGACCGGCAACTGTGCTCTCATTGTCATGTAGTGTCTACCTTTTATCAAGATGGAACGCTTGAAGAAAAATGAATGCTTCTTTTAGCAAGTTTAGCAAGCAGATTTCCGAACATAAAGTGTATGTTTTTAGCAGCGTGGCTCTATGGATGGTAATATCTGTCAGTCAGTGGGTCAGGGGCTCCACCAACTATTAGATGGATTATTCTGAACTTTGGTCCAGACATTCATGGTCCCCTCAGGATGAACTGTGGTAACTTTGACCAATACTTTAGTTTGACAGGTATAGACGGGTTTGTGTGTAACGTCATCACAGAGATGAGCTCAGCTAGGGGGCAGAGAGAACGGCATGTCTATCAGAACCAAGCTCTAAAGCAGAGATGACCAGGACTTCGTTAAGGCTCTAAATTGCTGTAACGTTACTGGACTACGGCGGGGTAAGATCACTCCGGTACGCTGTAGTGTTACATTTTCAAGGGAAGACGTCCGGTAGTCTACTGGGGCCGCCGCTCCTCCTCCCCCGCCGTCACAACAACAAGCTGCCATGGAAGCTAACGTTAGCTAACGTTCGTATGAATTAAATACGTATGAAGTCTCCAGTTTTATATCAACGTTCTACCTGTTGAGGAATCACTGAGTAAAAAATGTCTGGCGGCTGTGTCCATCAAGAGGGACTCGCGTAACTTGAACTCCGACCGTAGTGTCAACCACACAGACCCTGGTCCCCCAAGTCACATCACACTGATAATAATAAATAATAAACCCATCTCATACTAATACGTCATATGATAACGGTATGTGGTGGTCGGACTCTGCAGGGGACTAGTATAGTCAACTAGAACGTACAAAAGCTGTTTTTCCCCCTGAACACACCCAGTAATGTTCGTATACAAGGAAACGCCTATTTGGTCAAAAGCCATGACATCAGCCTCAGCTATACTTTAGTGCTAATTAGCAAATGTTAGCATTCTAGCATGCTAAACTAAGATGGTGAACATGGTACATGGTTAGCCGCCAGGCCAACGGGCATCCTTGTCAAGCCAAAAAAAAAAATGTTTTTCAATGCCAAAAATAACGCAAAATATTCCCTATATTCATTGTGCAGTTGTGCTCAGCCGTGAACTGCAGCAGAGCACTGATGTGAGCCCATGAACGAGGCGAGCGCATGTTGTTAGTTCACATCTGTAATAACATCAGGACAGTTGAATGTCTAAACTGCTAAAGTCAGTTGAACAGGTGAAGTGAAGAATAACCTACTAGTAAGCTAGTAGCCTACCGGTTACCGGTAGTGAACGACACGCTAACATGCTGACGGATTCAGTGTTTTGTGTTTTTAGTTGAGCTAGACCAGAGAATATTCAGTTTAAACAGATTGGTGATGCTGTTTTGACCTCATTGTTCTCCATGACGTTTGCTGGAAGTGATGTAATGTCGCCCTGGTGGGTTTTATGTGGAGTGAGCACTACGCAGGGCTTTGAAAATGGCCATGCCAGTTTTTGCTGCTTTGATGCTTGTCAGCAACTGATCATATGGTCAGACATCTATAGTTTTGGAAAAGTAACTGATAAATATTTAAAGAAGCTTTAAAGTGCTAAATTTGAGACCGTGATTTGGTGTGGTGAACAGTAACTGTGTTAATGCTCAGCTGAACATCTGGCAGTGCTGTAGCGGAGCTCAGTACTGTTGCAGATAGAGTGAATATGAAATGTTGATATGGAGCGCCTAGCATCAGAGATTCATTGGGGTCATATATGATTAGATGGAACATGTGACTATAAAACAACGTCCAAGCCCACCTAAATGACTGCAAGGCTTCATAAACGTCAGTGGGATTTAAACCCTCACCCAGAGTCAGAGACCAAAAGCTATGGTGTCTTTGACCGATTACGTATCCTGCGGGCTGTGCCAGTGAAAACCAGATTCGTGTACACAGACAGGAATTTCACATTTTTTTCGAGATGGTCCGCACAAAATCAATTTGTATGTAATCTACGTAATTTTGAACCGGGAAGTATAAAGAACAGCGAACGCCGCGTAGGGAGGAAGTCGTGGTGGATGGGTGGGTCAAAAAACACAGGACTTTGGTCCAGGAGACAGGTGTTTGTGTCCTGTGTGAAACCAAAAATCAAAGTTGATTTATATGTCACGTAACTTCCGTACTTAAGTTACGCCACTTCCGGAGTTATTTTAACCCAAACCACAAACTTTTATTTTTCTAATCCTAACCAAGTCAATCTTTTCCTAAACCTAACTAAGTAGTTTTGTTGCCTAAACGTAACCAAGTCGATCTTTACCTAAACCTAACTAAGTAGTTTTGTGGCCTAAACCTAACTAAGTTGATCTTTTCCTAAACCTAAGTAGTTTTGTTGCCTAATCGTAACCAAGTCGATGTTTTCTAAACCTAACTAAGTAGTTTTGTTGCCTAATCTTAACCAAGTCTATCTTTTCCTAAACCTATCTAAGTAGTTTTGTTACCTAATCCTAACCAAGTCAATCTTTTCCTAAACCTAGGTAGTTTTGTTGCCTAATCCTAACCAAGTCGATCTTTTCCTAAACCTAAGTAGTTTTGTTGCCTAAACGTAACCAAGTCAATCTTTACCTAAACCTAACTAAGTAGTTTTGTGGCCTAAACCTAACTAAGTTGATCTTTTCCTAAACCTAAGTAGTTTTGTTGCCTAAGTCGATGTTTTCTAAACCTAACTAAGTAGTTTTGTTGCCTAATCGTAACCAAGTCGATCTCTTTTCCTAAGCCTAAATAAGTAGTTTTGTTACCTAATCTTAACCAAGTCTATCTTTTCCTAAACCTAGGTAGTTTTGTTGCCTAATCCTAACCAAGTCGATCTTTTCCTAAACCTAGCTAAGTAGCTTTGTTGCCTAATCTTAACATAGTTGATCTTTTCCTAAACCTAACTAAGTAGTTTTGTTACCTAATTCTAACCAAGTCGATCTTTTCCTAAACCTAACTAAGTAGTTTTGTTACCTAATCCTAACCAAGTCGATCTTTTCCTAAACCTAAGTAGTTTTGTTGCCTAAACCTAACCAAGTCGATCTTTTCCTAAACCTAAGTAGTTTTGTTACCTAATCCTAACCAAGTCGATCTTTACCTAAACCTAACTCAGTAGTTTTGTTACTTAATCCTAACCAAGTCGATCTTTTTCTAAACCTAACTAAGTTGTTTTTTTTTACCTAAACCTAACCAAGTTGATCTTTTTTTAAACCTAACTAAGTAGTTTTGTTGCCTTATCCTAACCAAGTCTATCTTTTCCTAAACCTAACTAAGTAGTTTTGTTGCCTAATCCTAACCAAGTCGATCTTTTCCTAAACCTAACTAAGTAGTTTTGTTGCCTAAACGTAAACAAGTCGATCTTTACCTAAACCTAACTATGTAGTTTTGTGGCCTAAACCTAACTAAGTCAATCTTTTCCTAAACCTAGGTAGTTTTGTTGCCTAATCCTAACCAAGTCGATCTTTTCCTAAACCTAAGTAATTTTGTTGCCTAAACGTAACCAAGTCGATCTTTACCTAAACCTAACTAAGTAGTTTTGTGGCCTAACCCTAACTAAGTTGATCTTTTCCTAAACCTAAGTAGTTTTGTTGCCTAATCGTAACCAAGTCGATGTTTTCTAAACCTAACTAAGTAGTTTTGTTGCCTAATCGTAACCAAGTCGATCTCTTTTCCTAAGCCTAAATAAGTAGTTTTGTTACCTAATCTTAACCAAATCTATCTTTTCCTAAACCTGAGTAGTTTTGTTATCTAATCCTAACCAAGTCAATCTTTTCCTAAACCTAGGTAGTTTTGTTGCCTAATCCTAACCAAGTCGATCTTTTCCTAAACCTAGCTAAGTAGCTTTGTTGCCTAATCTTAACATAGTCGATCTTTTCCTAAACCTAACTAAGTAGTTTTGTTGCCAATCCTAACCAAGTCAATCTTTACCTAAACCTAACTAAGTAGTTTTGTTACCTAATCCTAACCAAGTCGATCTTTTCCTAAACCTAAGTAGTTTTGTTGCCTAAACCTAACCAAGTCGATCTTTTCCTAAACCTAACTAGCTTTGTTGCCTAAACCTAACCAAGTCGATCTTTTCCTAAACTTAACTAAGTAGCTTTGTTGCCTAATCTTAACATAGTCAATCTTTTCCTAAACCTAACTAAGTAGTTTTGTTACCTAATCCTAACCAAGTCGATCTTTACCTAAACCTAACTCAGTAGTTTTGTTACCTAATCCTAACCAAGTCGATCTTTTTCTAAACCTAACTAAGTAGTTTTGTTGCCTTATCCTAACCAAGTCTATCTTTTCCTAAACCTAACTAAGTAGTTTTGTTGCCTAATCCTAACCAAGTCGATCTTTTCCTAAACCTAACTAAGTAGTTTTGTTGCCTAAACGTAACCAAGTTGATCTTTACCTAAACCTAACTATGTAGTATTGTGGCCTAAACCTAAGTTGATCTTTTCCTAAACCTAAGTAGTTTTGTTGCCTAATCGTAACCAAGTCGATGTTTTCTAAACCTAACTAAGTAGTTTTGTTACCTAATCCTAACCAAGTTAATCTTTTCCTAAACCTAAGTAGTTTTGTTGCATAATCCTAACCAAGTCGATCTTTTCCTAAACATAACTAAGTAGTTTTGTTACCTAATCCTAACCAAGTCTATATTTTCCTAAACCTAACTAAGTAGTTTTGTTGCCTAATCGTAACCAAGTCGATCTCTTTTCCTAAGCCTAAATAAGTAGTTTTGTTACCTAATCTTAACCAAGTCTATCTTTTCCTAAACCTATCTAAGTAGTTTTGTTATCTAATCCTAACCAAGTCAATCTTTTCCTAAACCTAGGTAGTTTTGTTGCCTAATCCTAACCAAGTCGATCTTTTCCTAAACCTAAGTAGTTTTGTTGCCTAAACCTAACCAAGTCGATCTTTTCCTTAAACCTAGCTAAGTAGCTTTGTTGCCTAATCTTAACATAGTCGATCTTTTCCTAAACCTAACTAAGTAGTTTTGTTGCCAATCCTAACCAAGTCAATCTTTACCTAAACCTAACTCAGTAGTTTTGTTACCTAATCCTAACCAAGTTGATCTTTTTCTAAACCTAACTAAGTAGTTTTTTTACCTAAACCTAACCAAGTCGATCTTTTCCTAAACTTAACTAAGTAGCTTTGTTGCCTAATCTTAACATAGTCGATCTTTTCCTAAACCTAACTAAGTAGTTTTGTTACCTAATCCTAACCAAGTCGATCTTTACCTAAACCTAACTCAGTAGTTTTGTTACCTAATCCTAACCAAGTCGATCTTTTTCTAAACCTAACTAAGTAGTTTTTTTACCTAAACCTAACCAAGTTGATCTTTTTCTAAACCTAACTAAGTAGTTTTGTTGCCTTATCCTAACCAAGTCTATCTTTTCCTAAACCTAACTAAGTAGTTTTGTTGCCTAATCCTAACCAAGTTGGTCTTTTCCTAAACCTAACTAAGTAGTTTTGTTGCCTAAACGTAACCAAGTCGATCTTTACCTAAACCTAACTATGTAGTTTTGTGGCCTAAACCTAACTAAGTTGATCTTTTCCTAAACCTAAGTAGTTTTGTTGCCTAATTGTAACCAAGTTGATGTTTTCTAAACCTAACTAAGTAGTTTTGTTACCTAATCCTAACTAAGTTGATCTTTTCCTAAACCTAAGTAGTTTTGTTGCCTAATCGTAACCAAGTTGATGTTTTCTAAACCTAACTAAGTAGTTTTGTTACCTAATCCTAACCAAGTTAATCTTTTCCTAAACCTAAGTAGTTTTGTTGCCTAATCTTAACATAGTCGATCTTTTCCTAAACCTAACTAGGTAGTTTTGTTGCCAATCCTAACCAAGTCGATCTTTACCTAAACCTAACTAAGTAGTTTTGTTACCTAATCCTAACCAAGTCTATATTTTCCTAAACCTAACTAAGTAGTTATGTTACCTAATCCTAACCAAGTCAATCTTTTGCTAAACCTAAGTAGTTTTGTTGCCGAATCTTAACAAAGTCGATCTTTCACTAAACCTAACTAAGTAGTTTTGTTGCCTTATCCTAACCAAGTCTATCTTTTCCTAAACCTAAGTAGTCCATATATCCATCTTCAACCACTTATCCGGGATCGGGTCGCGGGGGCAACAGCTCCAGCAGGGGACCCCAAACTTCCCTTTCCCGGGCCACATTAACCAGCTCTGACTGGGGGATCCCGAGGCGTTCCCAGGCCAGAGTAGAGATATAATCTCTCCAACTAGTCCTGGGTCTTCCCCGTGGTCTCCTCCCAGCTGGTCGTGCCTGGAACACCTCCCAAGGGAGGCGCCCAGGAGGCATCCGTGCTAGATGCCTGAACCACCTCAACTGGCTCCTTTCGACGCAAAGGAGCAAGGACTCTACTCCGAGTCCCTCACGGATGACTGAGCTTCTTACCCTATCTCTAAGGGAGACGCCAGCCACCCTCCTGAGGAAACCCATTTCGGCCGCTTGCACCCGCGACCTCGTTCTTTCGGTCATGACCCAACCCTCATGACCATAGGTGAGAGTAGGAACGAAGATTGAACGGTAGATCGAGAGCTTTGCCTTCCGGCTCAGCTCTCTTTTCGTCACAACGGTGCGGCAAAGCGAATGCAATACCGTCCCTGCTGCTCCGATTCTCCGACCAATCTCACGTTCCATCGTCCCCTCACTCGCGAACAAGACCCCGAGATACTTAAACTCCTTCACTTGGGGTAAGGACTCATTCCCTACCCGGAGTAGGCAATCCATCGGTTTCCTGCTGAGAACCATGGCCTCAGATTTAGAGGTGCTGATTCTCATCCCGACTGCGTCACACTCGGCTGCGAACCGATCCAGTGAGTGCTGGAGGTCGCAGACCGATGATGCCAACAGGACCACATCATCTGCAAAAAGCAGCGATGTGATCCTCAGCACACCGAACTGCAAACCCTCCTCCCCCCGACTACGCCTCGATATCCTGTCCATGAATATCACGAACAGGATTGGTGACAAAGCGCAGCCCTGGCGGAGGCCAGCCCCCACCGGAAACGAGTCCGACTTACTGCCGAGGATCCGAACACAGCTGTCGCTTTGGGCGTACAGGGATTGGATGGCCCTGAGAAGTGCCCCCCTCACCCCATACTCCCGCAGCACCCCCCACAGTATCTCCCAGGGGACCCGGTCATATGCCTTCTCCAAGTCCACAAAACACATGTAGACTCCGACATACTCCGAGGCCCCCTCCAGGATCCTTGCGAGAGTGAAGAGCTGGTCCGTCGTTCCACGGCCAGGACGGAATCCGCATTGTTCCTCTTCGATCTAAGGTTCGACTATCGGCCGAACCCTCCTTTCCAGCACCTTGGAGTAGACTTTACCAGGGAGGCTGAGCAGTGTGGTACCCCTGTAATTGGCACACACTCTCTGGTCCCCCTTTTTGAAAAGGGGAACCACCACCCCGGTCTGCCACTCCTTAGGCACTGTCACCGACTTCCACGCGGTGTTGAAGAGACGTGTCATCCAAGACAGCCCCTCCCCACCCAGAGCCTTCAGCATTTCTGGGCGGATCTCATCAAGTTGTTTGACTACCTCAGTGACTTCCACCAGGGTAATTGATGATGGTCCCCCATCAGCTTCCAGCTCTGCCTCTACCATAGAGGGCGTATTGGTCGGATTCAGAAGTTCCTCAAAGTGCTCCTTCCACCGCCCGATTACCTCCTCAGTTGAGGTCAACAATGTCCCATCCTTACTGTACACAGCTTGGATGGTTCCCCGTTTCCCCCTCCTGAGGTGCCGGATGGTTTTCCAGAAGCACTTTGGTGCAGACCGAAAGTCCTTCTCCATGGCTGCTCCGAACTCCTCCCACACCCGCTGCTTTGCCTCCGTCACGGCAGTGGCTGCTGCTCTTCGGGCCCGTCGGTACCCTGCAACTGCCTCCGGAGACCTCCGAGATAACATATCCCGGAAGGCCTCCTTCTTCAGTCGGACGGCTTCCCTGACCACCGGTGTCCACCACGGTGTTCGAGGGTTGCCGCCCCTTGAGGCACCTAAGACCTTAAAACCACAGCTCACCGCCGCAGCTTCAGCAATGGAAGCTTTGAACATCGCCCACTCGGGTTCAATGCCCCCAACCTCCACAGGGATGCCAGAAAAGCTCCGCCGGAGGTGTGAGTTGAAGATCTCTCGGACAGGGGCCTCCTCCAGACGTTCCCAGTTCACCCTCACTACGCGTTTGGGCTTACCAGGTCTGTCCAGAGTCTTCCCCCACCCTCTGACCCAACTCACCACCAGATGGTGATCAGTTGACAGCTCTGCCCCTCTCTTCACCCGAGTGTCCAAAACATGCGGCCTCAGATCAGACGATACGATTACAAAATCGATCATCGACCTTCGGTCTAGGGTGCTCTGGTACCACGTACACTTATGAGCATCCTTATGTTCGAACATGGTGTTCGTTATGGACAGTCCATGACTAGCACAGAAGTCCAATAACAAACGACCACTCGGGTTTAGATCAGGGAGGCCATTCCTCCCAATCACGCCACTCCAGGTGTCTCCATCGTTGCCCACGTGCGCGTTGAAGTCTCCCAGCAGAACTATGGAGTCCCCTACTGGAGCCCCATACAGGACTCCATTCAAGGTCTCCAAGAAGGCCAAATACTCCGAACTGCTGTTTGGTGCATACGCACAAACAACAGTCAGAGTTTTCCCCCCCATAACCCGAAGGCGTAGGGAGGCGACCCTTTCGTCCACCGGGGTAAACTCCAACATAGCGGCACTCAGCCGGGGATTCGTGAGTATCTAAGTAGTTTTGTTGCTTAATCCTAACCAAGTCTGTCTTTTCCTAAACCTAACTAAGTAGTTTTGTTGCCTAATCCTAACCAAGTTGATCTTTTCCTAAACCTAAGTATTTTTGTTGCGTATTCCTAACCAAGTTGATCTTTTCCTAAACCTAAGTATCTTTGTTGTGTATTCCTAACCAAGTTGATCTTTTTCTAAACCTAATTAAGTAGCTTTGTTGCCTAATCCTAACCAAGTTGATCTTTCCCTAAACCTAACTAAGTAATTTTGTTGCCTAATCCTAACCAAGTCAATCTTTTTCTAAACCTAACTAAGTAGTTTTGTTTGGAAAGACTGGAGCAGATATTGACACATGCATCCGTGTTGCTGGACATTTCCAGGAAAATGTACAAAAAGTCTGTTGTTGAAAGTCGTGCTAAGTGTCAAGAGAAAAAAGGGAAATTTGTATCTATGTACACAAATAGATTACATTTTGTGACTATTTCACTAGAAATAAACTATTTCAGAAAGAAGCTGATACTTGTCCCCTAGACTAAGTCAATATTTTTAACATGTTCCATGGTAAAATCAAATAAAAAATGGGGACACATTTTCCCAGTATTTGGGTCTGTGACTGCAACCGTTTTAGGATTAAGAAGCCCTTCTTCTTTAGGCTGTCAGTGTTCACCAGCTTTAAGATCACTTGTGAATATGATCGCTTTAAAGTGTCCTTGCCGCTTGTCATCCCGACTGCAGCGCACACACACACACACACACACACACACACACACACACACACACACACACACATACATATATAATCCGACATCTCTATTTTCTAGCTCCACAGCTCATATTTTCACAGCTCCTGCTCTCAAAGCTGCTTTTCTAGTCAGAATGGAACCAGTTTTAATGCAGAGCTCTTTCTTATGTTAATGCATGACAGCATATTAGTCGATGTTCTGAGACCCAACTGTAAGCTTAGCCAAGTGAGAAGCACTGAGGAAGGGTGTTTTACCATCCTGTTCCCCGTCTCACACACACAACGTATAATCTGTGTGTGTCTTTGAGTTGTGTATCTGACACTGAAGAAGACTTTCTCTCCGAATAGTGTGCTTAATGCTTACAGACATCCATGTTTATTTCTTTTTGTGCTTATTCTGTTTTTCTGTTTACCCCAGTCTGCACACTTGGAGTGGTTTCTTCAGTGTTTGTGTGTCCATGTTGTGTGTCAGTGTGCGCGCTCATGCATGTGTGAGTCCTTTTAGGGATTAAGCATTGTGTTGGAGAGCTGGCTGAGAACACGTCAAGGTTATATTACTGAGAGAGAGAATCCTACAGATACTCAGCTGAAGTGTCAGCATTTGAGGAGGAAGAGGAAAGAGAGGACAACTAAGAAGGAAGGGGTTCAGAGATGAATGAGGAAACTGAATGAAACAATAAGTCCACATTCTGCATTGTCCCATGGTGTGTTTCCAGAGGAACCATCTATACAGTAGATATAGATATTAAAACCTGTACACCATATTTTCCAGCCCATATTTCCTCCCTCTGTCCTGTATACAAGATCCTACAACTCTTAAAATGTTTTTAAAAAAGACCGTTATATTAGGGCTGTCAAAGTTTATGGGATAATAACGCGTTAACGCAGATTTGTTTTAACATCACTAATTTCTTTAATGCATTAACGCAACGTGCAATTTTGAGGTGGTATCGGGCTCGTCGTTCAGGGTCTGCCGCTGGTCCTCCATGAAGGAGTCCTGCTGGACCACCACAGCCTAGAGGCAGGAGGAGATGAATTAGAGTGAATGTGAGGTATGAACGTGTGTGGTGTCTCTTTACTGGAGGTGTGTCTCTGGTACCTGCAGTGAAATGGTAAATGGTAAATGGACTTGCATTTATATAGCGCTTTTCTGGTCCTTCGACCACTCAAAGCGCTTTACGCTACATGTCAGCATTCACCCATTCACACACACATACACTGATGCATAGGCTGCCAAGGTGCCAACTTTGCCCATCAGGATCTAATCTAAATACTCATTCACACACCGATGGCTATGCCTTCGGGAGACATTTGGGGTTAAGTATCTTGCTCAAGGACACATCGACATGTGACCCGGAGCAGCCGGGGATAGAACCACCGACCCTTCGATTGGTGGACAACCTGCTCTACCCTCTGAGCCACAGCCGCAGCATGTAGCCTGTTCTCTTCCATGATATAGCCTAGCTTGTTAGCCTTGTTAGTCATGGTAGCTTTGAGCTCAGTGGGTGTGTTTCAGCAGCCAGGCTTCATTCGGCCCCCCTCAGCTCCATCCACACTCCACCTCCTGGCCCATTTCTGGTTTAGCCGGATGGCGCCTGCCGGAGCCCCATTTTGAGCTTCATTTTTGCTCTTCAGACACCCATGGGTGCAATCACGGAGACTACGTCCTTATTTCATACAATCTATGGGGTGTTGTGATATACTGGTATTGACGATAACTGTAACATTTTAAAACTAAAATATTGATATCATGTTAATAATAAACATATGATAATACAGTGTTAATAACACAGCACCTCTTAAATAGAGTTTGTCGGCCAATTTCATTATAATAAGCATGCGAGCCAACCGTGGACTGAGTGGAGACACTGATGACCAACATGTTCTTTGACTGAGGACAGTCCTAATCTTTCTCTCTCGTCTCCCTCCTGTCTTCCCGTCTTTTTCAGATGTTGATGTCCTCTGAGAAGGACTCGGACCGGAGGAGAATCTCCGAGACTCCACCCTGCAGTCAGCAGCCGGCTGAGACTGGAGCTCCACACAGGACCAATCCTTACAAAAACCAAGCTGCACCTCACAGACTCTGAATCAGTCCTGAGCAGCCTGAACAGCACAGCACCCAGGTCTTAACACACAGAGAGAGACTTCATCTCCACACGATGCTTCCTAAATAATGTGATACTCCTCAAACAGACACTTTGATGAACCTGACTGATTGAGCTCATACAAACACATGAGTGATTTTTGGGGGGTTGTGTGTGTTTGTCTCATGTTTCTTTAATGTCTTATTAGTCATGATTTCAATACTAAACCATTCCAGTCAATGATGACCACATTTACATACTTAAAGGCAGGGTTGATGATGTTCTCCAGTATCCACTATCTGTTATATTGGTTGAAATGCTCTTTACCCCCCCGACAGCGATCCATTACTGATGAGCTCTGAAAAAGGAGCGGAAAAGAGCCGTCATCTGTAGCTGCTGTAATCCTGTAAAAACATCTACCAATCACTGCCTCGAGATCCGCTTGGAAAGAACCAATCAGACGCCTCCCAGCCTCCCTGCTCGTACTCTAACCTTGGTGTGCACCGGCCTGAACTCAGCGCGTTGTCGCCGTCGCACGTTTCCTGGAGAATGGAAGAGAAAAGTCAGCCCTGCAGTAGCACTGCCGCGGTTACTGGTCATGAGGTAGCGTTGCTGAGTTGAGGTCCTCTCTCCGCTCTGTGGCGGTGAAGTAGTTACGATGTGACAGTGCTTTTGCACGTGTGTGGGGGGCGTTGCCTTGGAAGGAGCCCTGAGGGGTAGGGGGGGGGGTTTAGACGGAGGTCCTGAGGCCATGCTACTTTCACATTATGCTAGCTTTCCTACATCATCGACCCTACCTTTAAGTGGTTTCCCTCGAAAAATACAAGGAAATGAAAGCAGGTCCCAGTGTCCTGTGAACCTAAATCCAGTTCTTATTTCAGCTTGCAGTACACACACTGACTATATTTTCTAGTATTACTACCACGTCTGCATACAGTGTTATTGAAGGGACTGGGTTTGAGAGTTTGAGAAGCTGCTGTCTCTATCATCTACATTAAGAAAAGTCTTACTAATTTGTCTATGGGTTTACATTTACCAGTGGATCAGTACATCAGGTAACCATCAGTGTACGCCAAGACAAGCATTAGATTGGACTTCTTTTTTAATGAACTATACTCAGTGGAATACCGTAGTTAATTATTTGTAGTTTCAGGTGTTATTTGTCTGGTGTTTGTCATATCAGAAGCTCTGCAGTTGCATCACAAATGTTGAGAAAATAATATACAGTTGACACAAGAACAGCTGCATATAGACGGGTTTGTGTGTAACGTCATCACAGAGATGAGCTCAGCTAGGGGGCAGAGAGAACGGCATGTCTATTAGAACCAAGCTCTAAAGCAGAGATGACCAGGACTTGTTGTGCAGTAAACTGCACCAACCACAGAGAAGATGGATGTAAGATGTTTAATATTGAGGGGATCACATGACTTTACTAAAAACAGAAGGAGATTATGGATCCAGGCCTGATGGGTAAAAACATTCTAGTCCCACAGCGCTAGCAGAGCAGCGGGTGGTCATGGCGAGCTGTCATGCTCCACAGATCGATAGAAATGAACTGATCAACAACAAGGTGATCGACCCACACTCTAAGGAAATATTTATACATATTTAGTGACTAATTATACCTTCAAACTTCAAAGTTCTGCAAGACTTCGTTAAGGCTCTAAATTCGGCGGGGAAAGATCACTCTGGTACGCCGTAGTGTTACATTTTCAAGGGAAGACGTCCGGTAGTCTACTGGGGCCGCCGCTCCTCCTCCCCCGCCCTCACAACAACAAGCCGCCATGGAAGCTAACGTTAGCTAACGTTCGTTTCAATTTGAATTGGTCATATCAGCAATATGGTGCCTTCAAATGAAACTGGTGAGCTCGTGTTTACAACACGGGAAATCGTGTACACGATATGCTTGGCGTTCAAGTGGTTAAGTGGTGAGAACACCGCAGCTAAGCAACAGCAATATTAACGTTACTGTTGGCGTCTAGAAGCTACAGAGGCTAACAATTTAGCAAGCTAGCAAGCGTGTAACATAATGCAGTAAATGTAAAGACATAATGAACGAGGAGAAAGATGAGGCTGTTGGGAATATCAACATTTTCCTCAGACATATTATACAATTAAGAAGAAAAACAATATACCACTAAAATTACAATATATGAAGTTATTATGCACCGAAAAATGAACTTCCATGGCCTCCGCCATTTCTCACAACGTCAATAAACACGTCACAAGTCGTGAACTCTGAGCTTTCAGAAACTTTCTGCTTCTGAGGTCGTGAATAGGACAAGAGGGGGGACGTTGGTGTGGACTCTTCTGGTGAACACAGTAAACACCACCACATCTGAAGGCACCAATACTGTATTGACTTTTGGTGTTACATTTCCGACTGAGTGCTAACCGCTAACGTTAGCTAGCAACCAGCAACATGCTATTTAATAGAGAGCCATCAGGGGTCTGATGTTGATGTTCAGCTGCCCGACATACAAAGACTTGCTGTGTGACCGCTTCCACTAATAACAAGACCAAAATCCACATGGCCAGTTTTATATCAACGTTAACGTTGACAAATCACTGAGTAAAAAGTGTCTGGCGGCGGCGTCCATCAAGAGGGACTCGCGTAACTTGAACTCCGACCGGAGTGTCAACCACACAGACCCTGGTCCCCCAAGTCACATCACACTGATGTCTGATCTAACATTACCCATTTCATAACAGTTGATAATAATAAACAGATCTCATACTAATGGGTCATATGATAACGGGATCTGGTGGTCGGACTCTGCAGGGGTCTAGTATAGTCAACTAGAACGTACAAACAATGAGAAATCTACGTTGTAAAAGCAGTTCTGCCCCCTAAATGCACACACACCCAGTAATGTATGTATACCTGAAACCCGTCTATAGAGCTTGAAAAACCAACAATGATGATCATGTTAAAGCTAAACATGAATACACATCCGTGGTAATTAGGTTATTTTCACCAAAAATTGATCCATTACTAAATACTCAGCAATTGACTTTCTAAAAGTCCAACCAGTCCTGAAACGGGTCATTGCTGCGTTGTTCAGACCTTATCATTCATTCATTCACTGCTCAGTACGGGGAAGTCTATATAGCAGACTGTATGTCCTCTACCTAGGGTGGAATCATTCTCACTAAACATGCAGACAACACTACAGTGAAGAGTGAACGTTTCAGACCAACACTGATGTTAAAGTGGCAGTCTCCAACATTTTCATTTAAATATCGGGGAAATCTGTGAATGTCACCACAGACACCCAGTTCATTATACTGCAAATATACAAATATTGCAATACTTTCCTCAGTGGGCCATACACTCAATCACCATCGTGTTACCTCAGTTGGCGACAGATAGTGACTTAGCAGACATTTATTTCAATGAAAATCTTCCAGATTGCCGCTTTAACTGTCAACTTTTAGCCAGAAAAACACAAACTCAGCACTGAAAAATGCAAAAACTAATCATGTGTCTTCAATACCGATGAGAGTCAAATCATAAGTTGAAGGTTGTCCCCCACTAAAAATATTTGAGGCGTGACTTTATTCTTTATTATAAATTCAACTGTTACCATAAGATGACAGGCCAGGTTGCTGTAGCATGATGAGTTGGATCTTATGGCCCACTGAGTTTCTCTCAGTCAGCTGAAGTGCCAATAGAGACAGAGTGTAACGCATCAACCACCCACCGGAGGGGAAAACAATCACACACTAATCAGAAGATCGGCGGTTCGATCCCCGGCTCCTCCAAGACGCATATCAAAGTGTCCTTGAACAAGATACTGAACCCGAAGGCTGTGCCGTCGGTGTGTGAGTGTGTGAATGATTAGATTAGGATCTGATGAGCAGGTGGTACCTTTTATTGCAGCCTCTGTCATCAGTGTGTATACAGTATGAATGTGTTTGTTAATCGAGGCCGGTTCTAGGCAGGGGCTCGATGCTCCGCCAGCCCACCAACGCCAAGTAGGCCGTCCTCCCTTCACCCTGAATTCATAAAATAAAAAGTGATTTAGTTCGTCTTCGTTGATTCAACCAATCATTAATATACCCCATCGTAATGATGTTTGACTAATATCTGATTGGTTGGTTTGGCCCGATAAAACGTGGATAGAGAGAGCTGATATGTTGTTGATAAACACTTCATTCCAACTGGACAGAAACAAAGTAAAACTCACCTAAACCGTCGTCGTTACTGTTTCCAACAATCACCAAGTGAGCTTCGGAGTTTAATGTGAAAAAACGCTGAATCTACAGGTGTCCCCCCCTCCCTCTGGGAAGTCCCTTCTGGCTGATCGGAATCCTTCAAAATATTCCTGAATCCGGATCATGATCCGGATCACCACCAAAATCTAATGGATTGTTCATTGTGCCACAGCCCATCCCTCCAAAGAAAAACAAAACAACATAACCTCCTTCCTAGGCCTTCGGCCTTGGCAGAGGTAATAAATTGGGTATTACTAATTTGAGGCAACAAATCAATAGTTGACACAAGATAGTCAAAATAATTCCAATATTAAAAGTTATTCTAAATCCATCCATCCATCATCTGTAGCCATGTATCCCGTTCAGGGTTGGCGGGGGGAGGGGAGCTGATCCCAGCTGACAGTGGGTGAAGGCGGGGTACACCCTGGACAGGTCTCCAGACTATCACAGGACTGACACATAGAGACAGACAACCATTCACACTCACATTCACACCTACGAGACATTTAGAGTCAACAATGAACCTATCCTCCATGTCTCTGGACTGTGGGAGGAAACCTGAGAACCCGGAGTAAACCCATGCTGACATGGGGAGAACATACAAACTTATTCTAAATCTACTGTGGTAAATAAGACGATTTATCATCCGTCTGCCTCTCTCTCTCACATACAGAGTGAGAGAAAGGACAGTTTTATTGGAAGTGACAAGGAGGCTTCACCTTCACATGATGAATTGTTTTCCCTCTGGGTGTGGGGGTGTCTCTATACAGAAACTATTTGATGGTGATGTGATGAGTTCTTGGTGAAGACGTACTCAAAACCATAGTGTCAACATAGTCTTTTAACTTAATGCTGTCCTTTTGGGTGATGAGGCTGCATCCAATATAGGGTGAAATATCTCTCAAAGTCTGGGGTGGAGATGCAGTATCAGATCTCAGCTGGTGCCTGGTGAAGTCTGGATGTGTGCCCACAAACCTTTGAAATGACAGTAATTCTTACTTTTACCTTTCCCCAGTGCCAGAAAGACCTTTGCTGAGCTCTAAAACAACATTTTCCAGTCATTTCCGTAAATGCTTTTATGTGCTAAAATAATATAAAGGCACTGGAATCACTTTTGGGAGCATGATCTGTGGATTTAATTAAAATACACATAGTTTGATATCTGGAGTTGCACACTCCGTTGTACTTCCAGTAGCATGTTTCAGTGTTGAAGGAACGTGTGGAAGTCAGATAGTAACACTAGTGTTGTGGCACTGGGCTGTTGGTGTCACATCAGTCATGGGGATTTCATACATCATGCTATTTGTCTTTTTTATAGGACAAATATGAGAAGCAAAGAACAGTCTCATGTATAGTGTGTCCTGCAGAAACCATCACTGCCAACGAGCCGTTTGAACTCTAAACTGATTCTTTTTTTCTGTAACACCTATGCACTTTTGATATTTCTCAATGCATTCATCAGCTGTGGTGTGTCTTTGTCCCACAAGTGTGAAATATGTTCTACATGCTGGAGATAACACCAGCTGGCACAATATGAAAAAAATGGCACAAAATGGATGAACAGGATTTGTGCAGGGCACAGATGCATCATGGCTGAAATGTTGTATTGTCTCTGTGATACAGTATTTACTGATGTTGTAAGTCCTTTGCACTTGTCCCCTGTGCAGCTGTTAAAAGAGCTGCCGCGAGGAGTGTAGAAATCTCTGACTTTAATTTGCCTCGAGTTGAATCAGTTTCTGGAGTTGGATTTCAGCTACTGCACAGACAGCCCTGTCTCCTACAAATTACATTCCAATACAACTAATCTGCATTCTCAATTACATTTGTACATAAACGTATTTTGTCGCGGATTACGTTTGTCTATGACGTATCACAAATAGTCTGCGGAAGGCCGCAGCAAGTGACATAGTACAACGAGCAACGTGCAGAGCAGGTGATGTAGTATATTGAGCGATCGTTGCTGAACGTTATGTGGTATAATAATGTGTATAACAAGCGAGAAAGGCCACTAAGGGCGGGGCGGGAGGGGTGGTGGATCGGTCAAACAATCCTGACTTTCCCCCAGGATACCGCTGTCCGTGTCAATGTTCACGTCATAGACTGAGTATAAAGATGGATGACGCATCTCCACCTCCTCCCACTGTACAGAAGTGAAGCCAAAATATTCCTGATACGGGAGCAGCCATCTTGAGGTTTTGACGTCATTTGGAGCCAGAGTCTGCGCAGTAGTTGTCAAACTTATCAGAAAAGTGAACACTTGAACAAACATCAGCGTGATAAGAACTACCTAAAATGACAGAAACCATCTTTGGGAAAATGGATTTGCTGTGTACTTTGACTTTTTAGTTTGGTCCATGTCCCATCTGCTAACATGGAGGAGGCGGGGTTTATGAGCTATACTGCAGCCAGCCACCAGGGGGCCATCCAGATGTTTTGGCTTCACTTTTGGGAGCTGTCATATCGTCCATCTTTATATACAGGCTATGGTTCTTTGATTTTAAACTAAACCATGATGTTTTTGTACTAAACTTAATCAAGTAGTTTTGTTGCCTAAACCTAATGTAAAAGTGTTCTTGCGTTTTTTTGTTTTGTTTTGTTTCAATTTACAACATTAACCACATGTTTAAAACTGTTTAAAACTGCAACCGTAATCTGGAAGAAAATACATTTCCCTCAAAACATACACGAGAATGTGGTTTAGTTGTATGGCAACATCATTTCGTAGGAGACAGGGTTGGCACAGAAGTGAAGAGATGTTCCAAAATACTCTTCATCTGTTCTTTAGAATTTGAAGAAGTGAGAAGTAACATGTTTTTGAAAGAACTGAAGATTTTTGAAATGATATGGAAAAACTAAAGAAACTGCTGTTGGATACTGTATGTTTTTACTGCTGAAAATAAACATTGACTCACTTTTTAAACTCTGTGTACCTCTTGAATGGGAAGAGGATGATGAAAGCATTTCCTACTTAATGTTGGAAACATTAATTTGTGTTTTTTAATGCGTCCACGCGACAGCTGTTGCTGGAGGCATTATGTTTTCGGGTTGTCCATCCGTGCGTCCGACCCATTTTCATGAACGCTATATCTCAGAGAGCCTGGAGCGAATTTCTCCAAATTTGGCACAAACATCCACTTGGACTCAAGGATGAAATGATTCGATTTTGGTGGTCAAAGGTCAAGGTCACTGTGACCTCACATCCGTCCTATTCTGCTGAGATCTCAGGAGGGAGCCTGGAGCGAATTTTTCAAATTTGGCACAGACGTCCACCTGGACTCAAGGATGAACTGACTAGATTACAATTAATACAGTTTCACATAAATGTCCAATTGGATGAAATGATGAAGTGATTAGTTTAGTATGTCATAAAAAGCCATACAAATTTAATAAAAAGTCATAGTATAGTATGTCATAAAATTCATTAAAAAAAAAAAGTCATAGTATAGCATGTCATAAAAATAGTCATAGTATAGTACGTCATAAAAATGTCACAAAAAAGTCATAGTATAGTATGTCATAAAAAATGTCATAAAAAAGTAATAGTATAGTAAGTCATAAAATTAATAAAAAATAAAATTAATATCTATCTCACAGATATTTTGAGCCCTTTATGCACATTTTCCCTAATTCTGCATTTTTGCAGACTTTGCCTGGGGAAATTACCCACAATTCATAGCGCTGTGAAGTTAAATGTGGGGTTACCTGGGGAGGTCTGGAAGCGGTAAAAAAAATAGAAATGGTAAACAGACATGGGAGGAGAAACTGTGTTGGAGAAGAAAAAATGATTCAATTGCCTATTTGACCTTCACCCTTCATCCACTCTCAATTCAACTTATTTTTATATATCGTCAAATCATAAAAGAAGAACACACATATACACACTTCTCCCTTTCTCTTTACATCCACCCAGCCCCCCCCCCCCCCTACCCGCGTGCATTATACATGGTTGTTCCTGTCTATAAATATCCAACATGCCAGGAGGAGCCTTACAGTGTATGTTGTGTGTGATGGGTTTGTTTGGCTGAATAGGAAGTAATGGGGGTGAAGTTCACCCAAAAATCTCAATTCATATGACATACAGCACTAATTCAAACAGCCATAAATGAATATGAATGGATTCAAGGTGCTGTGTGTCAGAGACGTCCTAAATCCACCTTAGTGAGTAAGTTAGACATTATGATGTTCCGGACCTTTACTTGAGGAAATTTTCTCTAACTGGACCATTCTGAATTTTAATTGAATACCCCTGACCTAGACCAACGAGCCACGAAAGGCATTTCCTGCCAGGTTGCAACTGTGAGAATTTTCCTCGGGGTACAGCTTTTACAGTTTCCATTGTTGGATTCATCTATTTTCCGCCGCTATCCAGGTCAGGTTACAGTGGAAGCAAGCCGGGTAAAGCGATCCGGATGCTCTCTTGATCCCAACTCATTCCCAGGCCAGATTGGATATGCAGCCATTCCAGTAAGTTCTGGCCGTGCACTGAGGAGTGGACATGTTCTGTATATTTCCCAAATGACTTAAGTGGTACCTTAAAGGAACAGTGTGTAACATTTTTATACTTCTTACCTTGGACGTATGCAAGCCTTAACCGTCTGTAGTAATCTCTAGGATTTTCACTACGGGAATGTTTAATTTGAAGGGCTGCAAACATCGCTGAGGTCACGTCAGCAGTAGAAGAGAGTTCTTCTATTGGTGCACGACGGAGCTCACTATAGTCCTTTCTGACACTGGGAGGTTGTGACTGTATCTTAACTGTAACTTTCTCCCTTTGGGTTGCATGTGGCAAGTCAATTAGATTGTGATCTAATTCCCTAAAATAGTCATCAATGTGATGATCACAGTTGTTTGGATCAAAATGTTCAATGTCCTTAGCTTTAAACTCAAGCACTTCATGGCGGGGACACTGTGGGGTACTTCCTGGTCAAGGCGAGACTTAGTGCAGGGACAGACTAGGTACGTCAGGAGCGCGAGGCGGCCGCGTGATTCACACGTCGGGTGTTCAGACCAGCTGCGTTTCTGCTGCTGCAGCTGCTGCTGTCAGCCCTTTCTTTCTACATAGATTTTGCCTTTCATAATGGCCATTTAATTTCATTATAAATATCATTTATATTTATTTTAGACAGAGAAAGGTTAAGAAACGTGTGGTATCTGTAAATAATAATAGTAATAATGCACAATTAAAACACCGTACTATATTCATTCATGGAGCACTCCAAGTCACTGCATGTTCTAGAACACTGTCCTGCACATATTTCAGAATAAAAGCCTTGTGTTAACAAATTAAGGAATTCTGTCCACAGAAAAAACGCTTGAGTGCTTTTATTTTGAAATGAAAGCAGGAAGTGTTGATTTAAAAATAAATCTTTACTTTTTTTCATGCCTGTAACATATTCTACAGATACAGACATGTAAACTGTAGTAATGTTGCTGATATGATGTTAATATACAGTCAGTAGATCACCTTCACTGTCTGTTGCTGTGAACCGCATGGCTCACGTCAAAAATAGGTGAGACCTTGGAACTCTCGAAGAGACGCGTAGCTGAGACGCAGCCGAGCATCTCACGCCCAGCTGTATGGCTGCTCTAACCTGTTAACACGGACGCCAAAATAAAATAAAAGGTAATGCAGCCGCCACGCGCTGCTCACGCGGCCGGTCTGTCCTGGGCTTTAGCTAGCACTTCCATGGACGTGTGCATCACATGCTACAGCTCTCTCTGGTTGAGAGGCAGAGGCTGAACAACTGTCATCACTCTTGTGGAAGAGAGGAAAAGAGGCTGAACAGGCTGAACCTTCAGGATGAAAGTGCACAGATGAAGGTGTCATGTCTCAGTGACTGAGAAGAACACGGGGCAGGATATCTTCCTGTCTCCTCACTGTCTGTTTCAGAAAGATTGGAGGTCAGGTAGAATAGCGTCCGTCGGATTGTTAAGAGGTTAATAAGACAGCCAGATAGGAAATTCAGCTCATTAGTGTTTATGAAAGACACTAACACACACACACACACACACACACACACACACTCACGTGCCTTTATGCTTGTTTTATTGTAGTTTAATGCTTAGAATTGCTTTTTGCTGCCGTTTGTTGTCTTCGAATATTATTGATAACTAATTACCATTGCTTAAGTATTATTGATTATTGATTGATGAGTTGGACCTGAAGAAGTACAACACAACAGTGGAGGGACAACTGAGACTGATTCCAGCTGCGAGGAACTGCAGAAAGGCTGAGTAAGTCCAGATGTGTTTAACATTGTAAATCAGTGTATATTAGTAGTTAAGTTATTAAAATATACACACTATAAAATTCTTACTATCCTTCAAATAGTGTTCCACATTTTATTTATTTACTACATAAATGATGTCAGTTGTATTTTGTCACAGTTGTTCTTGAGTTGTTTCAAATGTTGAGTGCTAAAAATGTTGATTTTTCCGTTGGTTGTGTTTCTAGCTGTCAAGGTAATGAACACAGTTCTATTCAGGGTATTTCTAATAACTATTAGATTTAACAGTTTCTTCTATTTATCTTTCTTTGGGTGATGGAGGCAACATGCAAACCTGGTAAAACAAATGAAGGACTTTAGAGGTGGTTGTGGTTTCACACCAGCATTTTACCACAACATATACAGATGCAGCCACCTAGAATTTCCCCTCCCACCGTGATAGGGCCCAGGCCGATCCGTGACGGGTCTGGGCTGGAACCATGCTGGGTCCTAGGCTGAAAGGAAGTCCCTCGTGATGACGTAGTGAACGTGAGGCCGATTCCCAACGCCCCCATGGAGCCATATGTGGAAACCAGTTGCAGTGGTTTATCTATCCACCAGGTGGAGCAGTGGTTATCAAAGCTGAAGCTGCCGTATACTACACCTGAAATCAGCAGTTAAGTACTTTTCATACTGTATGTTGATGTAAAGTGTTCCAGCAGCAGGAGGACCTGTGGTATCTCTCTTTCACACACCGCGGGTGAAGCAGTCTGTCACTGAAGGAGCTTTTTAATATCGCACAGGGGGAAGAAGCGCCTTTTGTAGTCCATCTTGGGAACATTGTAGTTTTTTCACAGCAGAGCCACGTCACTAACATCCGCTGCCGTCGCCATGTAAATGCAGTCGGATTCTCTTAACACTACGGTTGTCTTTTCCTAAGTTCTCCTGAATTCTCCTTCACATCTTTCCTTGACCTCATGATGTTTTCCATCGAGGTCAAGGAAAAGTGGTTAGGAAAAGACATTAGGACTTCATTTTTTTACCACAGCCTGGCTCGTGTTTTTATGTTACCTGAAGGCCACGTAGTTCTCCGAACACTTTTGTTTAATTGCAGTACCGTGAGTCGCAGAGTGCAAAACCGTAGTACCGCCAGCCGCCATCTGACTTCCGTTGCTCCTAAAGTAGAGTTAAAGATGACCTCTGAGCGAGACGAATGGCGTTACCACGTTTTTGTACTCATCGGCTCACGTTACTGCAGTCTTGGAAAGGGAGGGGTAAAAGGAGGGGTACTCAGTTGGTTGCAATCTGCAACCACACCACTAGATGGCACTACATCCTACACACTGTACCTTTAAACATGTAGGCGCAACAGTTCTTTTCTACGTATATCCAGGACTCCATCAAAAGAACCACACAACATGCGTTGCATCATGACAAACAGCATACTCATTTATTGGAGAGAAAATGACTGTACATTTTAAAAACAGTAAGAGGATAGATAAATAAAGCTTTATTATTTATTAAAAAAAAAAAACAATCATCCAACTAAACAAAATCCACAGTTATCAGTACTTTGGAAGTTCAAATTTGTACATAAAACATATTTACAAAATTTGTTGCTTTGCCCTTTTTTCTTTGTACATAAAATTTGAAAAAAATAAACTTTGTACCTTTTGTTTTTAGTACAAATACATTTCAAAAAGCCCACAGTGTAAAAACTGTAAGGTCTAATGTGAAATTCCTTATGAATGGTTTTAGTAAAATTCTAGTGCACGCTGAATGGGAACAATGTGGAGGAGAAGAGAGCCAGGCCTCCCAGCCTCTAACCACCACTTAACTCTATGTGATTTAGCTTATTTCATTTCAGGCATCCAAAAGCTACAGATTGTGTATTGGACTATACATGGAAACAAAGGAGAACAGCCCTACATATACATCCTCTAACTGGACTCATATCCACTCATTAAAATGACAGAAAAATTAAACTCAAGGACACGGAAACCCACTGAAGGACGTCACTTTGGGGGGTTGTCTGGATCAGAGAGGAGCTGGATGAAAAGTGTAAATTGGTATTTAAACTATTCTCCCTCCTCACAGCAGGACTCTGGCCGCCACCATGTAGCAGTGCTGCTGTGATTTATACCGAGATATCCTTTGTGCCTTTAGCTTGAATGTAGAACAGTGTTGAAAAAGATAAAATGATGGGTTTTAGTAAATGAAAGAACTTCTTGTTTCTTTTTTAAGGAGGTGAATAGATTTGGACTACGTGCTTGTTAATCTTTATAAAGCTTTAGTGACAAACACCATGTATCTGTAAGAATTTCAAAATAATCATTCAATAGTCATTAGACACAAAAATACTTGTGGCACATCCTGATCCAAAACATTAAACACAACGAAAATAATAAATTAACAGGGTTTGTAATCTAACATCTCAGACATTTCTCTTTAAATTGTATAGTTTTCTGATTCATTTCACAACATTTCATTTTCTGCTCACACATGCAAGGCTAAATCACTATGTCAGTCTAACTGAGATTCCAATCAGCCATTTGTTTTGCATATCACAGTGATTTTTACTTTTATTGTTAATATTTTTATCACTGAAAGGAAGAAACAAATCCATCAGAAATGCTCCTTTAGCCTAAATGTAGCTTAACAGCTAAGAACAGAGATTGCTTTGTTAAAACGACTACATGACTTAGTATGTGACCCATGTTAATATTTGCAGGTACATCTTTAAGCAGTGTGCCACAGCTGACTAGCTAATTAGCTCTGTAGTCTTCAAACTGGTGTTAGCGGTAAAGGTTTCTCTGGTGGATGTTTGTTAGAAAGCTTGTTTAGCAAGACGTGTGTTTGTAGAGGAGGAGGAGACATTAGCTAGGAAGATAAAGTAGGTTGTTGTTCAGCGTCTGTGGCTACTGTTAGTCAGGGTCCTGATAGAAAAGTGATGCTTAAAGCTTTAAGCAAATACAGTGTTAAAGTTCTTTGTAGATTGAGAATGGTTAATGCACCAGGGGCACTAACGTTAAACCAGAAACTATCAAAATTGCCCTTTTTGATTTTTCTTTTTTCAAAAGAGAGCATAGAGCAGCTGAATTACAGAGCAGGTCTGTATGCTGGAGCACAAAAAACCTGAAGGCACTAATGTTTAGATCCTGCTATCATTTGGTGGTTTACTAAATGGATTTCTACTCTGATGAACTATTAGATAACACATAGGATAAATGTCAGCATTTAAGAGAAAAAAGAAAATCCGTTTCATGTTTTGTGACAAGAGCGTCGCCATGTTGCAGGACGTCATGAGGTTGGTTAGCTCGGCTGAGTTACACAGATACAACGGTAGAGACCGTTAAAGACGGAGACTGAGGAGACACAGGACAAAAGAAAACTAAAGAGGGGACACTATGGTATTGTTCCTGGAGGTAAAGATTAGTTTTACAATCTCTGATCACCTGTCTCTGTCTCCCCATCTCCCGTCCTCTCCCCTCTCTAATCACCTGTCTCTCCTCCTCTGCTGTCTCATTCAGACCGTTCAAAGACAGGGTCACTAAGAAAATAAACGCTGAAAGCACTACTTTATTCTGAAACCCACGTTATAGCGTTTGTTTACGGAACTTGTCGGAAGCTTCTGTAGCTAGCTAGCTAGGGATGGGCAAGTTGGGAGTATAACCGAGTTAGATAGTTAGTACAACTTATCTTTACATCCAGGAACAATACAATAGTGTCCCCTCTTTTGTTTTCTTCTGTCCTGTGTCTCCTCAGTCTCCGTCTTTCACGGACTCTACCGTTGTATCTGTGTAACTCAGCTGAGCCAACCAACCTCATGACGTCACATGCTAGAGTCCTGCAACCAAGCCTCCAGGAAAAGCACTGGGCTGTGAAGCCAATTTATCGGTACTACAACCTCCGTGTCCGTCACGTGATGCCATTGGACCCAAAAAGACTTTCCCCCATAGACTTACATTGGGAAAGAGACGTCTGTAACTCAGAGGATCATTTATTTTGAGGTGAATCAACTCCCCAGTATGAACACTCTAATAGTCCTTATTTAAATCAGTCCTTCCTCCGTTCATGTCAATGAGACCCAGACCGAGGCTGTTAAAGGAGTTGAAGGAGCGAGGGCCAGGAGGAGGAGTTAAAGGAGTTAGGGCTGGGAGGAGGAGTTAAAGGAGCGAGGGCTGGGAGGAGGAGTTAAAGGAGGAGGAGTTAAAGGAGGAGGAGTTAAAGGAGCGAGGGCTGAGAGGAGGAGTTAAAGGAGCGAGGGATGGGAGGAGGAGTTAAAGGAGAGAGGGATGCGAGGAGGAGTTAAAGGAGCGAGGGATGGGAGGAGGAGTTAAAGGAGCGAGGGCTGGGAAGAGGAGTTAAAGGAGGAGGAGTTAAAGGAGCAAGGGCTGGGAAGAGGAGTTAAAGGAGCGAGGGCCGGGAGGAGGAGTTAAAGGAGGAGGAGTTAAAGGAGCGAGGGCCGGGAGGAGGAGTAAAAGGAGGAGGAGTTAAAGGAGCGAGGGATGGGTGGAGGAGTTAAAGGAGCGAGGGCTGGGAGGAGGAGTTAAAGGAGTGAGGGCTGGGAGGAGGAGGAGGAGTTAATTCCTTTAACTCTACTGCTCCTGCTCTATGGCCCAATGGATGAGGAAGATCACCGGATGATCCGGGTACTTTATCACTCTGCACTCGAGCCATGTTGTCTTCATGCTCCACTGAGACACTCTTGATAGGAATGAACGGGAGCCTCTGACGCTGTATCCACTCCTCTTTATATATCCATGACTGCAACATGGCGGTGCTCTTGTCATAATAGATGATACAAAGCTGCTTTCTACTTTTAAATGCTGATATTTGTCATGTTGTTACATAATTGTTCATTAGAGTGGAAATTAGTAAACCAGCTTAACTTGGTTGACTGATTCACTTCCACTTTAAGTCCTATTAAGGCTGTGTGACACTGTAGAAATACACTGCTGTTTCTTAAATATACTGCTGCTGAAGAAACTGGTTTTGATGTGAATCTGCAGGAAAATGCTGAATTTTCTTCTGGAGTATGAGAAGTCTCCGAATGAACCGGACTGTGTTTTTGCTTCTGAATCAGAAGACCGAAAGGAAGACGAACCAGAGCTGGTGATCACACACAGCAGAGAGAGGGAGAGAGGAGAGGAATAGATCTGGGCTACTCTACTCTCGGTTTCAGCAACAAGGCGGAAAACGACACTGTGGGCTGAAATATTATTCTTGCTGCTTCATGAATGGCATCTCTGCAGAGAACAGGAGGAAAAAATCAATGTGGTGCAAATCTGAAGCTACTGTAGGAGTTATTATTGTGGATGAATATGAGCCTCAAGACATCCACTGTGTGTTGGTGAGTATTCGTCCTTGTCAAACGGGGATATGTGCAGCACATTGCAGAGGGATTATTAGTAGATCTGACAAGTTGGTTGAACTATTTTTAAATAGTTATCATCATCCTCATTTCACTCATGATCCAATGCACTTATGGATTGTCTTTCCAGTAAAATTCAAAACAGCCATCTGTTGGAACAAGTCTAAAAATATTGCTGTAAACATCCTTCACACTTAATTTTCACTTTAATTCAGGACTGTTCTTCCAAAATAAAAGCATGACAAATCTGACTCTAGATTAAACCTGGTTTGGTATATACTGTAAATTCTCAAATGATGGCTGGGTGTGAAATAACAGCAAAAAATAAGTTAGTAAATGATCAGTAAATACACTATACTGACATACCAGGTAACTTCAATGTAACTTCCTCTCTCAGAGGAATTCACTTTGATTGTTTCAAAATAAAAGACCTTCAGGGAAAGGGAGGAAATTTTACCAACTTGACTCCTGGAGGATTTAAATGTGAAACAGATGGAGGACGTGTTGAACATCAGAAAAACTAACATGACAAATGGAAGTGGGTCAGAAAACAATGATCAGATTTTCTTACAGTATACGGACCAGGGGAAGTTAGAAATAAAGGCCTGTCTGGTTCTCAGAGATAAATTAAGTCTCCAGCCACTATCTGACAATCTACAGTATTACCAACTGTCAACGACTCTGTTTCTGTCTATAAGGATTGGTATTGATTGATGTGACAGAGAGGCCTTTACAAAACCCAACAAGTTAAGATGAACTGTTCTTACACGACTTATTTACAAAGGTGATTGTCTCTCATTTAAAGGCTTTCTATAAAGTAGGGCTGGGCAATATTATTTCTCTTTGTTCTAATATCAACATTTATCACAAAGAGGCAAATATACTGTTTGTAAAATTACTTCAAAAGTTATACTAACTGAAATTTGATGGATTTACGTCAAAATGGATGTTGAGGTGCTCAGAATTATGGCACATTTGAACATCTACAGTTCCGTAGGTGACTGAGCAAACTCTACGATTTGGTCAAAAGCTCCAGAAGAGCTACTTATTGGATCTTGAGGTGAGATTGTTTTAATGTTTCCAAGGTCAAGAATGAAATGTGGAGCTCAGTCCAACGGATGTTCAACAACTACTATCTAATTTTGTTAGTTTTTCAACATGTTCCGGGAATTATTCACTTTATAAAAACCATAACATGACATGATCATATCATATCAATACAAATCCAATAAAGATCTGTATTATAGAATATTGAATTGTGACCCAGCCCCACTACAACATATACAGTTGTAGTACTGCTTTCTTTTACAAGTCTGTCATTCTCTAGTAATGTACCAGAACTGTTATTACAAAGTACTGTGTCATGCTAATTGTATGGAAAACAATAGTGTTCAATGGGTACACTTCTAATTGATTCATTTCAATTAAATGGACATGCAAAAATGTGAAAATATGTGAAATGTCGAAGCAAGCACACGGAGCCCCCAAAGTCCTGACAGATACTCATTTCGAGCACAAGATAAGAACTTTTGTGCAGAAGATAAAAAATATTAACTTTCAGGACTTTGGGGGCTCCGTACGTATGGACAATCCAACAGATGTTAAGAATAGATTCACTTGGGTTTAAAGGAGCTCATCTTTCAAGGATGTAATTCATTCAAAATTAATGGAGAAAAAAATGTGATTAAAGGGACTTTATATAAGATTTTACACGTAGAAATCGTTTTTTATTGCCAATGTGTGAACAGGTTGTAAACTAACCTAAAAAATGAGACCTTCTGCGACTCTCTGGGTTTCCTCTATCAGCCTGTAGACTGCTTTCAATGTGAAGAACCCGGGCCCGTTTTTCTGGGAAAATCCAACTGATGTGGCGTCATGCGTGTTCGTGAGTGCCTTAGCCCTAGCTAACGTTCGGCTAGAAATGGAGTCCGCTAACGCCAACAAACAACCAGCCCCCCCCCCCAACAACTCAGAGTCCAACACAAACTCCACAGAAGCACAAAAAACAAAACAAAGTTATATCTAGTGAAGCCCGTCTGGCAAAACAGGAATGTGACCGACGTCAGGGGACAACTAGTGTGGTGGGAGAATAGCAGAGCCAGTGTGTAGAGTGTGTGTGCACATGGGAAGTGAGTGGTGAAGCAAGAGAGAGAGCGGTGGCGAATGTATGTGAGCGAACAAGTGAGCTAGTGGAGCAGAAGAGAGAGAGAGTAACGTTATGGACTCAGTGATGGGGGTTAACTCTGGAGAGAGTAACGTTATGGACTCAGTGACGGGGGTTAACTCTGGAGAGAGTAACGTTATGGACTCAGTGACGGGGGTTAACTCTGGAGAGAGTAACGTTATGGACTCAGTGACGGGGGTTAACTCTGGAGAGAGTAACGTTATGGACTCAGTGACGGGGGTTAACTCTGGAGAGAGTAACGTTATGGACTCAGTGACGGGGGTTAACTCTGGAGAGAGTAACGTTATGGACTCAGTGACGGGGGTTAACTCTGGAGAGAGTAACGTTATGGACTCAGTGACGGGGGTTAACTCTGGAGAGAGTAACGTTATGGACTCAGTGACAGGGGTTAACTCTGGAGAGAGTAACGTTATGGACTCAGTGACGGGGTTAACTCTGGAGAGAGTAACGTTATGGACTCCAGTCCAGGAGACCTAAACTACGGTGTCTCTCCTGGTCCTTCTGACCTCGTTCGGGAGGCTGAAGCAGGAAGAGTTAACATTAGTATCAACACCGATTCATGGAGGGACCTTTGTTTGGTAGCTAACATGACTGCCTGGCATGTGAAATATATAGTGATACTGTGGTTTTAGCTGCTAATGTTGCTAACGTTAATCAATAGGATGCCTGTCAATCACGTTCAGTCTCGTGCGTGTCGGTAGTGCGAGCACAGGCGCGAGCAACAGGGCGCTGACTGACGTTGGCTTAACGGCCTCAGGTGTCACTGGTAACAAGCAACTTCTGATTCTCACATTGTGTCCCTTTAAATTATTAGGAAATGACAGACCCTTAAAACGAAGCATCACTCTCTCATGTATATAAAGTGCATGTTAAAATCTTTGTATTCCTGATCCTGCTGAGCTGCAGTGACAGTTGCACTGCCGTGATTGTCACACTGAAAGACGATTAAAGATGATTCTTCTACAGAACTGGTAGAGTCTGTTGTCGACACTGACTAAGATGACCACCGAACAAAACCATGAATTTCTAGAGATTGGAGGCGATCATCTGACAACAGCGATATTAGAAACATCTACTTTGAGCATGCGCTTCATTCCACTGTCGTTACATTCATCAGTCAGAGACTCTATCAGAGACTTAAGGCACTAAAACCACGGAGTCTTTGGTGATCATTCCTACTCTTATCTCAGCCTGTCTCTATAGATTCATCCATCTCTCTGTGGTGACTGACGTGTCATTGATTGATTGGGTCTGGAAGTCTTGATGTGCACACTGACCTCAGCGCACAGTGTGGACAGTGAGAAATGGTGGGGTTTCTAACACCATCTGTTACTCCCTCTCATGTCTTGCTTGACAGCTTGACTGGGACACACAAATCACACTTTAGATTAAAAGTTGCTGGAGTTGATCAGCCTGGGACCCAGACGGTGTAACCGTTCACTGAAACGGAGGAGTCACCAGCACCACAAGCATCAAAGTTAGCATCAGCAATACTTGAAAGAAATGGCACTCATTATTGGTTCATGTTGAAGCTACAGTTTAAAGTCTTGAGGAGATTTGCACACGCTTTGCTCTTTTGTTCCTGGCACTGCCACCTTGGCTTGCATCACATCTCTAAATGATGGAAGGTTGTAGGGGAAATTCTTGGCACATTTGTTGCTTAAAGCCCTCTGGATTGAATCCCCAGCTAAACATAACCTAACCCTTTGTCTCTGGGAGGAGGTCAGCACTTTGTTTACCTGGGGCACATGTAGGTAAGTCAGACTTTCATCCCAGATGCTCCATTCTGTCTGACAGGAAGGTAGGGACCGTGTCCAGAGGCCAGACAGTCAGCAAAGAAGATACATGGGCATGTATTATATCCAAATAGAGAGTCAGGGGACACTTGGGGTCCTGTTTGCTGCACTGGCCGATTGTCTGTTGACTGTCCCTGGTGACTGACCCTGATGACTGACCCTGATGACTGACCCTGATGACTGGAGGGTTAGAAGTTCACATGTGCGTCGTCCAGTTCCTCTCAGCAGAAGAAGATGTCTCCATCATTCTGAGGATCCGACATCACTGCAACTTTGCTTTCTAAAGAGACATGAAGACACAAATAATAATCTGGTCAAGTCAAGAAATAGTCCGGCACATAACCTCCTGTAACATCATTTTTTTTTATTTTTTTTTTTACAATTTACTGTTTTCTTTTTTATAAACAAACAAGATGTTAATCAGTGAGTTTTAAAGGAGCTGCTAGGTGGGTTTTGTTACTTTTGGACAGAGCCAGGCAAGCTGTTTCCCCCTGTTTCCACTCGTTATGCTAAGCTAGGCTAACGATCTCCTGGCTGCAGCGTCATATTTACTGAACAGACACGACAATAGTATCAAAGAATGTCTATTGATAAGAAGTGAAAGTCAGTTGATCGTTCCATTGTAACATCAGCGCCTAGCAGCAGAGCTACACCTCCGCCATTTTGGACTGAAGGCAACTATCAGACGTCAGTAAAACGTCCTCCTACAAAGAGCCGCACAAAAGTATAACTAAATTATTTCTGTTCTATTGTCATATTGAATGTCTCTACTGAAATGTCCTGTGTTGAACAATAAAATATTATAAATATGCATACTATTATAACTATTTACTGATTTAATTATTAAACTTTAGCCCGGCTGCAGAAGGGAGCAGAAAGTGAGCGATGGACATAAATGGAAGTTCAAAATCCAGCACACAGATTCTGAGATCAATCTCAAACTTTTTCATGTCAAGGATCCAAAATGGAATCCAATAGACCACAGACCATGGATGTAGAAGAGGGTCCAATAGACTACAGACCATGGCTGTAGAAGAGGGTCCAATAGACCACAGACCATGGCTGTAGAAGAGGGTCCAATAGACCACAGACCATGGATGTAGAAGAGGGTCCAGTAGACCACAGACCATGGCTGTAGAAGAGGGTCCAATAGACCACAGACCATGGATGTAGAAGAGGGTCCAATAGACCACAGACCATGGCTGTAGAAGAGGGTCCAATAGACCACAGACCATGGATGTAGAAGAGGGTCCAATAGACCACAGACCATGGATGTAGAAGAGGGTCCAACAGACCACAGACCATGGATGTAGAAGAGGGTCCAATAGACCACAGACCATGGATGTAGAAGAGGGTCCAATAGACCTCAGACCATGGATGTAGAAGAGGGTCCAATAGACTACAGACCATGATGTAGAAGAGGGTCCAACAGACCACAGACCATGGATGTAGAAGAGGGTCCAGTAGACCACAGACCATGGATGTAGAAGAGGGTCCAATAGATTACAGACCATGGATGTAGACGAGGGTCCAATAGACTACAGACCATGGATGTAGAAGAGGGTCCAACAGACCACAGACCATGGATGTAGAAGAGGGTCCAATAGACCACAGACCATGGATGTAGAAGACGGTCCAACAGACCACAGACCATGGATGTAGAAGAGGGTCCAACAGACCACAGACAATGGATATAGAAGAGGGTCCAATAGGCCACGGATGTAGAAGAGGGTCCAACAGACCACAGACCATGGATGTAGAAGACGGTCCAACAGACCACAGACCATGGATGTAGAAGAGGGTCTAATAGACCACAGACCATGGATGTAGAAGAGGGTCCAACAGACCACAGACAATGGATATAGAAGAGGGTCCAATAGACCATGGATGTAGAAGATGGTCCAATAGACCACAGACCATGGATGTAGAAGAGGGTCCAACAGACCATGGATTTATAAGAGGGTCCAACAGACCACAGACCATGGATGTAGAAGAGGGTCCAATAGACCACAGACCATGGATGAAGAAGAGGGTCCAATAGACCACAGACCATGGATGTAGAAGAGGGTCCAACAGACCACAGACCATGGATGTAGAAGAGGGTCCAATAGACCACAGACCATGGATGTAGAAGAGGGTCCAATAGACCACAGACCATGGATGTAGAAGAGGTTGTGTCCTGGTCTTTTGCACTGCGTGTAGTAAATAAACAACTCCATTAAATCCTGTTGATGTCATGCTACTAGCACTACCAGCTACTAGCGCTACTAGCTACTGGCCGATAGCCGGTTGTTTGGGAACAGAGAAGTTAATACATCCACCACGGTACAGGTTTACAGCATACAGCCATACGGTGTTTTAGAAGATAATAAAAGTGATGAATTACAGCCAATATATCCATTATTACAGCCGCATACAGCTAGCAGGAAGCTGGCAGAACCAGATATGTGACATGAGCGTGCAGGGCGGTGCGGTCCCGTGGGTCTGATGAAAATAACTCTGGATTCAGCTGTTAGTTAAAGCTGCAGTAGGTAGAAAAGGAGCAAATATGATTAAAAAAAGTTATTTTTGTCATGACACAAGTAAATAGTTCCTACTGGGAAGTTGATTTCTATCCTCTGATTTACAGATGTCTCTTTATACATCCATGGACACAGACTCATTGGTGTTTTCAGTCCAAAATGGCGGCAGCGCTACAGCAGCGCCATCTAGCAGAGTTTTGTCTCTTTGCTTCTAAACTCTTTGATAGTATCAACCGGACTTTAACCCCCAGCAGGAAGGCAAATCAGTGTATTTCCCAAAAGTAACCTTTATGTCACATTAAAGGTAAGCGAACATAGATAAGAGTGCAGTCAAGTAAAAAACTCTTATTTCCCATGTTGCCAAATAGACAGGGTTTATTTAACTGAAGAATAAAAGAGATTCTTTCTGTAATATTAAGATATATTCCAGCTGATGAAACAAGAGAAACGGCTCACGTCAGGATAGCCTTTGTTCATTGTACCTGTCTGCGTCTGCTCTCCTTTGCCCTTCTTCTTCCTCTTGTCTTTCTTCTCTTTGGGTTTGCCCAGCTGGAGCAGTCTGGTGGGGAGCTGGGACTCCTTCTCTGCTCCCTGAGGCTTAGAGGAGGAGGAGGAGGAGAAGGGGTTAAAGTTTTTCCCCATCCTCTTGGATCCGATGCGGAGGAAAGGTTCTTTGGTCGGGACAGAGGACGAGAGCTCCACCTGTAGTATATCCAGAAAAAGGAGAGTTCTTTTAGTTGTTCTAAGACTTGTATAGCAGCCTACTAAACTGAAACAAACACACAGGTTTGTTCTCCTTCTGTAAATCACGTTCTAATGAGGACTTTATTTTTTACCCCTTTTGGCTGCTCTGCTGCTTCTTTTGAATCTAGATCCAGAGACCCGGAGCTGTGGAACCTTATAGAGTCTTCCGAGGTAGTGGAGGGAGTCCGCTGGTACCTCTGAAGCTGCTCCGACTGTAAATTAAGAGAGAGAGAGATGAGAGACGTAAAGTCACAGTATATGAAGCCACACACAAGACCTGCACCCAATGTTTCATCTTTAACCCAGCAGTCACACCCTTGAGGGAAGTGCTAGTTGTGAGTCTATGTAATGTCATGGAGCATCATGATCTGGGTCTAGGACATAGAGATATATGATGTCAGTCCACTGTGATCACACAACCACAGAGACGGCGATGTGACACTGATTTTCAGCCTGCTATTTAGTTCCTAATAACACCTGCAGTGATGCTGATAGTGAGTCCCTGAGACCTACAGGGGTCATCTGAGTGGGTCCCCAATCACATTTCTGACTAATTGTAGTGTTACACTTGTGTTTGTTGTCATATGGTTATATTCATGTTAGGGCTGTCAATCGATTCAAATATTTAATTGTGATTAATGGCATGATTGTCGATAGTTAATCGTGATTAATTGCACAAATTTGTATTATATTGTTATTTTTATATTATATTATTCTGTTCTAAATGTACCTTAAAGGAGATTTGTCAAGTATTTAATACTGTTATCAACATGAGAGTGGACAAATATGCTGCTTTATGTAAATGTGTGTATATATATATTATTGTAAATCAGTTAACAACACAAAACAATGACAGATATTGTCCAGAAACCCTCACAGGTACTGCATTTAGCATAAAACAATATGCTCCAATCATAACATGGCAAACTGCAGCCCAACAGGCAACAACAGCTGTCAGTGTGTCAGTGTGCTGACTTGACTATGACTTGCCCCAAACTGCATGTGATTATCATAAAGTGGGCATGTCTGTAAAGGGGAGACTCGTGGGTACCCATAGAACCCATTTACATTCACTGATCTGGAGGTCAGAGGTCAAGGGACCCCTTTGAAAATGGACTTGAAAGTTTTTCCTCGCCAACATTTAGCGTAAGTTTGGAGCGCTGTTGAGCCTATGCGTTAAAGAAATTAGTGGCATTAAAATGAATTTGCATTAACGTATTATTATTACATTAACTTTGACAGCCCTAATTCATGTATGTAAAAATATATTTGAAATAAAATCCAAAATCTGACAACTTTATTTACATAATATAATTAAATGAATTGAGTCAGAAATTAAGTGAAACTTGTATCACAAACATGAAACTTGACTAAGACTAGAAAGCTGTCCTCTGAAAGGTGATCAAATAAAATGACAAATATGTTTCAACAAGGGCGTCTAAGTTAGGGTGCATCCCCTGGACACGTCGATAGTGAGTCTACTGCATCCATTTGGATTTTAAAGGTCCAGTGTGTAGGATTTAGTGCCATCTAGTGGTGACGTTGTAGATTGCAACCTACTGAATACCCGTCCGCTCACACCCTCCCTTTCACAAGCGTATCGGAGACCTAAGGTGGCCTTCAGGTAAGGTAAAAACGTGAAAGTCTCTCTCTAGAGCCAGAGTTAGGTTTGTCCGTTCTGGGCTACTGTAGAAACATGGAGGAGCAACATGAAGACCTGCTCCCTACGTAGATATGAAGGGTTCATTCTAAGCTAATAAAAACACAACGATTCCTACTTTCAGGTGATTATACACTAAAGAAAACATGGTTGTGAATATTATATTCCACTTCTGCTGATAGGTCTACCTAATTGTTACACACTGGTCCTTCAGGAGGCGTACCTAGCAGCATCACTGAAACACTGACTTCTGTAAGCTGATATTGTGGCACAAGTTACAGCTTGAACTCTGTGGACTACGTAGTGTTTGGTGAGCTCAGCCAGTATCAACCAGAGAGCAGCTCTAATCAGACAGAAGACCAGAGGAGCTGGACCTAGGCTCTGACTACAGCACTGGACTAACATGGTCCCCCTTGTTTTGACTCTGTGTGGGGATAGAATCCCCCAGACTCTGACCTGGTCTCTCTTCATGGCCTCCAGTCTCTCGGTGTCTCTCCTCAGAGCCTCCTTGTCTCTCTCCAGCCTCCTCTGTGCCTCCCTCAGCCTCTCCAGCTCTCCCTGGTACTCCTCTTTCTTCCTCTGCTGCATCTCTCTCTCCTCCATCACCTCCCGACACCTCTTCCTGGTCTGCTCCTCCTCCACCCTCAGCATCTCCTCTCGCTCTGCCAGACAATTCTCCTTCACCTCCCATGCCTTCTCTCTCCTCCTCTTTTCTTCCTGATGTGCAGCCTGCTGTTTCTGAAACAAGCCACAGAGGTGTATAGGTATTATAGAGAGTTTTAGACAGGGTTAGGTGTGGTGATGTGAGGTACAGACAATCCTATATGAGACAAATGTAATGAACAAGGCTCTAATGTATCAGCTCACTGCAGCCATGAATCATTATGTGAAACAAAAGCCAGACTGAAGAGGAAGCAGCAACCTGCAGGGTGGCCGCCTCCTGTCTCTGTCTCTCCAGACTCCTGTGCTTCTCCTGTTCGATGAGGGAGGAGGGGCGGGAGGAGGAAGAGGATGAGAGTGAGGAAGAGGACGAGTGTCTGGAAGAATTGGCGGTGAGCCGGTCGTTCAGGGTCTGCCGCTGGTCCTCGATGAAGGAGTCCTGCTGGACCACCACAGCCTAGAGGCAGGAGGAGATGAATTAGAGTGAATGTGAGGTGTGAACGGGGCCTGTGTGTGGTGTCTCTTTACTGGAGGTGTGTCTCTGGTACCTGCAGTGAAATCAGCAGCTCGTGAAGATGTGTCACACTGTGCTGCACCTGCTGGAGTAACACAGCATTAAATTACATCCAGGCTTCAGTAATGACAGTCTGAACTACTTTTAGACCTAGCAACCATTTGACATGGACAAGTTTGTTGAATATATTTTCACTAGAAGTGTCAAAGTTCAGTTTTAGTTTTAGAGTCCAGAGATACTGGCGATAATAACGCGTTAACGCAAATTCGTTTTAACGCCACTAATTTCTTTAACGCATTAAAGCAACCGATATTTCGGAGGATGTGAAGATACTGGTATCATCTGAAACTATAAAACCTGATGAATCCATCAGTACCAACCATGTCATACTAGCTGGTCATGAAGGAGGTTAAATAACGCTCCAAACTTATACTAAATGTTGGCGAGGAAAAACTATCATGTCCATTTTCAAAGGGGTCCCTTGACCTCTGACCTCCAGATATGTGAATGTAAATGGGTTCTATGGGTACCCACGAGTCTCCCCTTTACAGACATGCCCACTTTATGATAATCACATGCAGTTTGGGGCAAGTCATAGTCAAGTCAGCACACTGACACACTGACAGCTGTTGTTGCCTGTTGGGCTGCAGTTTGCCATGTTATGATTGGAGCATATTGTTTTCTGCTAAATGCAGTACCTGTGAGGGTTTCTGGACAATATCTGACATTGTTTTGTGTTGTTAGTTGATTTCCAATAATAACTATATACATACGTTTGCATAAAGCAGCATGTTTGTCCACTCCCATGTTGATAAGAGGATTAAATACTTGACTAATCTCCCTTTAAGGTACATTTAGAACAGATACAAAATATGCAATTATTTTGCAATGAATCACGATTAAGTATTTTAATCAATTGACAGCCCTGTTTTATGTATTATATATTCACTTCAACGCGTGGTCTGGTCCCCTCGTCTGGAAGTCAATGGGTTTTTAGTTAGATGTCTGAAATCAGGTCTGTGGTTAACACAAGCTGAAGAGATTTTAATGTTTTGTTCTACGACATAAAATACATCAATAAATATGCCACTCGTGAATTTTGAAGCCTTTATGTGTCTTAAAAAGTTGGTTGCTAACAAGTGACTAAATGAGACTAAACGTCATCACGCCGACTCGTCCTCCTTTACAGCCTCGTTGTGTTTACTCTCTCTCATGTGACCGTGGTGGTGTAGTTGGTTTAAAGCCTAACGTTAGCTTTTTACTTCTGCTGATTGCATTCATGTAAACATGTCAGTATCATAACCGTGTGTTTACCACAGAGTTTATTCTGTGCAATAATCCAAAACCCAATGGAACAATCCCAATGGCTGTTAGTGGAGGGAACCAGGATGATGCTAACTTCATGGGCCGGGCTACAAGAATACTAAAACTGTGTTTCTGATTGAAGCCCGTCATTAGCCCTGCAGTGAGTGTTAGAAACAGGCCAGGAGGGGCAGGGCTGAAACAACAAGCCCACATACTAACCTCATTGTTTCTCTTCAGCAGCATCTGTAGGCTGGCAGTGGCTCCCTGTGGGGCGCATGCACACACGCACGCACGCACGCACGCACGCACGCACGCACGCACGCACGCACGCACGCACGCACGCACGCACACACACACACACACACACACACACACACACACACACACACACACACACACACACACACACACACTTCATATTAACATTTAATAGCACAAAGCCATACTGTAATATAATGCTAGCAGAGAGCGTGTATGGACTGAGAACAGCAGTGAGTTGTGATACTTTGGTTTCTACAGCCATGCTAGCAGCTCTATGAGGCTGCATTTAGACACAGCGGTGCTTTGAGCTAAAGGCGAATATCAGCATGCTAACACACTCATGTTACGCTGTGTCGTCTTTGAGCTGTAGACTGTGTCCTCTTTGTAGACTACCGGTTAGATACGCTGTGTCGTCTTTGAGCCGTAGACTACCGGTTAGATACGCTGTGTCGTCTTTGAGCCGTAGACTACCGGTAAGATACGCTGTGTCGTCTTTGAGCCGTAGACTACCGGTTATATACGCTGTGTCGTCTTTGAGCCGTAGACTACCGGTTAGATACGCTGTGTCGTCTTTGAGCCGTAGACTACCGGTTAGATACGCTGTCGTCTTTGAGCCGTAGACTACCGGTTAGATACGCTGTGTCGTCTTTGAGCCGTAGACTACCGGTTAGATACGCTGTCGTCTTTGAGCCGTAGACTACCGGTTAGATACGCTGTGTCGTCTTTGAGCCGTAGACTACCGGTTAGATACGCTGTCGTCTTTGAGCCGTAGACTACCGGTTAGATACGCTGTGTCGTCTTTTAGCCGTAGACTAACGGTAAGATACGCTGTGTCGTCTTTGAGCCGTAGACTACCGGTAAGATACGCTGTGTCGTCTTTGAGCCGTAGACTACCGGTTAGAAACGCTGTGTCGTCTTTGAGCCGTGGACTACCGGTAAGATACGCTGTGTCGTCTTTGAGCCATAGACTACCGGTAAGATACGCTGTGTCGTCTTTGAGCCGTAGACTACCGGTTAGATACGCTGTGTCGTCTTTGAGCCGTAGACTACCGGTAAGATACGCTGTGTCGTCTTTGAGCCATAGACTACCGGTAAGATACGCTGTGTCGTCTTTGAGCCGTAGACTACCGATACGCTGTGTCGTCTTTGAGCCGTAGACTACCGGTAAGATACGCTGTGTTGTCTTTGAGCCATAGACTACCGGTAAGATACGCTGTGTTGTCTTTGAGCCATAGACTACCGGTAAGATACGCTGTGTCGTCTTTGAGCCGTAGACTACCGGTAAGATACGCTGTGTCGTCTTTGAGCCGTAGACTACTGGTTAGATACGCTGTGTAGTGTTTGAAGTGTTGTTGGGCCGGAGAAAAAAAAACTAATTGCAGAACCTGTTTTTGATTTGGATGGTGGAAATCTGAAGCTATTCCCGATGGATTTCTGATTTAGAATGGAAATGGTGACGCCCCTAATAAGAACTGTCCCAGTCCTGTCCTAACTTACAATCAGCTTACAAGAGTATATGGGAGTGTCCATATTGAAATGTAACAGTTTTGTTTTTCATTGTTTTTATTGACTTGCCCTATAATGATCGGCTACTCACACCAATTTCTAGAGCCATGAAACTGCGCATGCGTAGCCAATGTTCAGTCGTGAAATTCTTTTGCTTTTTCATTTCCTTATATAGAGAAATGGGGGCATGGCAGTATGCTGACTGCCTGTCAGTCTGGAATGATTCTGATTCATTAACATACGCATGGTGGTAAGAACAAATTTGGCTGGTGCCCTTGTGTCATGAATCCGACTTTTCCATGCAGAGAATAGAACCTGCCAAAAACAAAAATAAATGAATAAGTTAATAAGTGACTCGATAAATAAATATGTCATTAAATGTAGCAAAAATAATATTAAAATTAAATGTAGCCATTAATTAATTGATCAAGTGTGACATAAAGTGATATTTCTGTTTTCATTTTCTTCTTTATTTAAAATAAATTAAAAATGAATGCAAAAATAAATAAATCAATTTAAAAATTAATACAAATAAATACATCAATAAATAAAAGGGAAATTAAACAGAAGAGTAAATAAATAAGGGAATCAATAGAAAGATAAATAAATAAAAAGCAAATTAAAAAATAAATCAATTAATTAATGCCTACATTTATTTTTCATATTGTTTCTGCTACATTTAATGACATATTTATTCATTTATCGAGTCATTTCTTTCTTTCTTCACTTATTTTTGATTTTGGCAGGTTCTGTCCTGAGTGAGGCCAATTGTGAGTGTGTGGGTTCCACAGTAAACCAGATATCTCACTGATGTGAGCTGCAGGGATCAGCCACTGGCTCTGAAACCTTTTCATCCACTTCTTCTTTGTTTATCGGGTACATCCAGTGACACTGACATTCATTTTTAAAAACAGGCCTGGGAACAAAATCCATCCGTAAATAATGCATTATGGAGATGCATATATAGACAACACACACACACACACACACACACACCTTCTTCAACACACTGTCTGACTCAGTCCTGCGGAGGTCCAGCGATTCATCCCCCTCTTCCTTCTCTCCATCTGAGGACAGAGATGAAGAGACAAGTGGAAGGATTGAGTTTAGAAGGTTTTTGTCACAGCAGGTGATCATCAGCCATAATGTGGGATAAACCTGCCGTCATGCTGTTAAGATAAAATCATTCCTCAAAGGAAACAAGGTACATCAGCGCTGACTCAGAACTGACTGGAGTACATCTGCTGTCAGGCGGAGCAACAACATAGAATGGTATTTACCTAACTGCTGATCAAAAGCCAAGAGCCTTCTTCTTTTATAGAGGTTTTTAGTAACCTACATGTGAGAGTATGTGTCTTACTCTTGCTGCTGCTCATCTGATGACTGTCGAAGCCTCCAAATGTTTCAGCTCTCCTGGGCAGACAGACCGGTCCCACACTGCCCCCTGTCAGGCCAACTGGAGCGCTGCAGCCTGCTCCACCAACACCACTGTTGACTAAACCATGCAGGGTCTCCACTGGAGAGACATGGAACAGATTATACACACAGTATTAACATTTCGTCTCTGGGACAAAAGACGACAGGATATGACCTCAGAACTAGGAATGTCGCGGTGAAGGAATTTCCCCTTCGCTGATAATGATCGGCTCAACAGCGTGATATGCGATATTATTGCCTCTTTTTTTTAATCCTGATTTTAGTGCTAAATAAATATGCTTATTGTTAGGCTATTATTAGGTATATGGTTGCTTTATAAATGACGATGATTGTTTATTGTTAAATGCAGAACACAGAAGGACAAAGAGGAGCAGCGTATTTACAGATGAGACGCTTTGGTTGCATCTGGTTGCTATGATGAAGTAAAAATGTCGGTACAGGTAGAGTACATGCTCTGGATGAAGGGAGGCTGAAGAGCGTAGGGAGGGAGGATGGACCTGCAGGTCTGTGTATTCATGTCTCCTCCACTGTTGTTCCTACATGTAGGATGTGACGGTTGGTCTTTGTGGTATTTGTCCCGCCCCTCCTCCATTGGGATTGGACAGCTGGGTAAAAAGTGACGGTGACGAGTGCAGCGTTTTACCCAAATCTTTTCTACTCTCTGCAACCATAAAAAAACATCAAACGCGCAGAGCTCAGCTCAGAATAGACGCTCAGCAACTCATCACGCTGCTGACGTTTGTAGCAGAGTGTAAATACGCGCCGCTCTCATTGCAAAGAATTCAAAAAAGAAAAAATGTGAACGTAGCGGTTGTGGCGGTTGCTTGTCATCCCCTGCGGTTAGCTCGGCAGTAGTGCAGCATTGTAATATTGCGTTTATTGCGACAGCCCTACTCAGAACCCTGCTCACCTTCCCTCAGGGCATCCTTTATGATTGGCTCCCCCTTTGTGACATCATCAGGTGTGGCCATGAATAACATCCGCTCCCTGACTGGTGGATTTCTATCATCAGGGGCGGGATTACAGTCACCCAGGTCTCTGAAGATGTGGACCTTCTCCTCCAATAAAGAGATGATCTGCTCATCTTTCCTTCGTAGAAGCTCTGGAAAAAAACACGAATGAAAGCATGAAGGACATTAATGTTACCGTGTAACCGTGTAAAAAATCTATCATCTAACAATAGAATAGAATACAATAGAATACAATATGGGTGGGTGGTCACCTCGGATCTCCTTCGCTCTGTTCTCCTGCTGCCTCCTGTCTTCTTCGGTCTCACTGGGAACTCCCTCGTCCTCGTCTTTCTCCCTGTCGACACACAAAAACACCCTCAGTGTGACGTTCAAATATTATCCAACGAGTTTTATTCGCCGTCCAAACAAAGACCTCTTTGAAAAACACAACTTTCAAATTGCTTCAGTGCATCATGTCCGAGCAGTGTCTGCTGGGATAATCGGACTCTTCATCTTGGACCAGTTCACAGGACTGTGAAGCTTTCTGTCCACTTCGGTTTGTTCTTTGCACATATGACACATTTCAGTCCACAGTGGTATTTTTCAACCTGAACCTTATTTCACAAGTTTTTGTGTCTAAGTGACTAATGGGGACAACAATTTATGAAATTGGTCCAGTACTGAAGGAGAGCGCTGTAGACCTTTTGCTTTCTGTTTGTTATTGGGTCAAGTGACTTGTTGCTGGAAGACAACGGTGGAAACATGAGTGAGAGTTAGAGAGAGGAGTGCCACGGGACACTGGTGTTGTCCCCCGATTGTCTCATTTCATTTTGACTTTATTCTCAACATTTCAACTTTATCCTTATGCTAATACTGAAAGTTTGACCTTATTCTCGATATTTTGACTTTATTCTTGAAATGCAAAATCAAAAACAAAATCTGCCTCTTCATGTTTTTCCCGCATGCCTGGCCCTTATACTCTTCTGTACTGGAGAGCTAATCACTTCAGTCCCACTGAACATTAACAGTGATGAACACGTCATCATACAGAGTGGGCCTTTATCCTAACAGAACAGTGTTTGGAGATGTAGTTTACACAGAACAGCTAAGTACTGAATAGAACTCAGGTGGTGTTTGGTTCTTCCAATAAAAGAAGTCTGATGTCATTTGGCACAATAACAATAACAACATAATGTGTGTGTGTGTGTGCGTGTGTGTGTGTCCTCACATGCAGTGCATGGCGTCCTGTATAATGGCCCTCCATGTGTTGCGCTCCTCCTTGCTGCTGGCCAACACCTCCACCATCTCTGGTCTCTCTATACCAGCTGTGATCAGAAAGAGACCTGCAGGACACATCACATCAATCAGTTTCCATTTACCCCATTCACTGATTCATATCAATACAATCACAGGTGTGTTGGTATCATACTGTCTGAAAATCCAGCCTGAACAACTGAACAATTTAAAATTTAAGAAATGGATTGAAAGCAAAGAAGAAGCCTGACCTCGCTCCTCATTGGCCACTTCTCGGACTATCAGATTCTGTAAAGAGATGACTGTAGAGCGCTGGTCCTGAAGATAAAGAGTTCCACATCAGACTCAATCTTTGTGGGAATATATACTATATACTGTACACTGTATATAGTATATATACATGGATGGAATGAGTAGATACTGTATATCTAAATGAAATATATATTTTGCAGCATGCTACTTACCAATGAGGCAAAGACATATTTCTGGTCTTTTTCCTGAAGAAAGACCAACACGTCAGACAGGAGCATGGCCTGGACATCTGGAACACAAAGAAACAAAGATGATTGTAACATCCTGAAGACACTGGTTCACAACTTGTCTTCGTTTTCTCCCTTCAGAACAAAGCAACGAATGCGTGTGTTCAAAGATGTACGAAGACCGCAAACATGTTGTACCTTTGAGTCGTCCAGCAGAGTTCTTCAGCTGCAGCGCTCCGTCATGCAGCATCTTCCTCCCTCTGATCAGGTCCTCTTTAGCAAACATCTGACCACCTTTCATCCTCATGATGGACTTACTGTCGGTGCGACTGGAGAGCACAGAAAACATAATCCATGTTTACCTTTCAGGCACGTATCTCTTGTCCACACTGAATTACAAAGAGGTGCATCGGTGAAACACGATTTGGACTGAGAGGTTCCAGCTGATCCACCTGATTCACTCTGGGAACTCTTGTTCTTATAATGTGACCGGTGGGCTACCTCCAGGTCTGAGAAGTAAGCCACTGTGGAAGTGCCTTAAACTTGCATTCTTTCTAATATCCAACAGGGGGCGACTCCTCTGTTTATATAGAAGTCTATGAGAAAATGAGCCTCTTTCGCTCTTGACTTATTCCCTCAGTAAACATTGTAAACATGAGTTTATGGTCTCAATCTCTAGTTTCAAGTCTTCTTCAATACAGCATGATGTTCATTTAGTAAATGATGGTCCCATTTAGAGTCAGATAGACCATAAAGCAGGGGATGCTTTAGGGCGGGGCTACCTGCTGATTGACAGGTCGCTACCACGGTGTTGTCCGGTCTGGGAGTTGACTGTATTTTCTTCTTATAACTTTAACCCTTTCACAGTGTGTTTTCACTTCATCAAAGTTAATTAGAACCTTTTTGGTCGCCTGAAAACGTCGTACTCAGCGTTCGGTTGTGCTTAGCTCCTCCCTCTCTGTCACTTCTGATTGCAAAAAAACAACATGGCGACGGCCAAAATGCTGAACTCGATGCTTCAAAGTGGCAGTCCACAAATGAATGGGTGGCGTCACGGTGACTACATCCACTTCTTATATACAGTCTATAGTGTAAATGTAAAGGTTGATGCTCAATAAAAAGGCACTGAATAAATATATATAACCTAGGCTGAGCAGAGTGTGCGGTCTCTGGCTCTGTCGAGGAAATATTCTTACACCTACAGTATTCTCCTTATTAAACAGAAAAATACACCCGTACAGCTTCTGAATACAAGTTTCTCTCATCCACCAAACTAAGACAGGGTTAACTGCCTTGTTCACTCATCGTAAAACCCACTTCATTCAAATTCGTCTTGGTTACCTCTATTCTATAAAAGAGACACACGTCTGACGTTGGATGTGTGTCCACGCCGTAACTGTGGATTAAGGGTTTATTTTGACCAAACCAGAGTTGGTGATTTTTGGAGTCGTGGAATACCGTCTCTACATGCTGTTCCCCCCCACTGTCTCTCTCTCTGCCCGCTGTGCAGCAGCTGAGCGTCTCTCGTTCTTTGGAGGCAGACCATTAAATTAGCTCAGTTAGTCAGTTCGCTGTGTGACGCTCGCAGCCCCAACCGGCTGGTTGACAATAGTGAGGAGTCAGCAGTCAATGGACGGTATAAGACAGTCAATAAAAGATGTTAGCAATAAAATATGTTTTCAAAACATGTGACTCACTGCAACCACCTGAGGTCCTTCAGCAAACACTCATTAATGAGCACAAGAAATGATAGAATCTAATATTAGGCTGATGGGTCCAGCTGTATGCGAGATTAGCCGTGGACAGACAGACATTCATTGTTTTCTGACACAACCACAGACTGTATATAAGAAGTGCAAGTAGTCACCGTGACATTTTGTGTTGGTTTGTGGACTGCAGTGTTGAAGTCTTGAGTTCAGCATTTTGGCCGTCGCCATGTTGTTTTTTTGCAACCAGAAGTGACAGAGAGGGAGGAGCTAAGCACAGCCGAACGCTGAATAAGATACTTTTAAGCGACCAAAAAGGTTCTAATTAACTAGAAGAAAATACGGACAACTCCCAGACCGGACAACGCCGTGGTAGCGACCTGTCAATCACAAGGTAGCCCCGCCCTAAAGCATCCCCTGCTTTATGGTCTAAACTCATGTTTACAATGTTTACTGAGGTAATAAATCAAGAGAGAAGTAGGATCATTTTCTCATCGACTTCTATACAAACAGAGGAGTCGCCCCCTGCTGGCTGGTAGACAGAATGCACGTTTAGGTACTTCAGCTTTGGCTTCACTTCTCAGACCCGGAGGTATCCTACTGATTAACACATGTATTGTCGAAAATATAGACTTGAAGCTTAAAGGGACTGTTTGTAAAAATCAGAAATTGGTTGTAACAGCGACACCTGCGGCCGTTAAGTCAACGAAAGTTAGTGTCCTGTTGCTCGCGCTCGCCCGTGTGCACGCGCTACCTGAATGTGAGCGAGCATCCGTCAAAACAGTGAGGCGACACGCGTCAGCTAAAAGCACAATATCACTCTATATTTCAGCTGCTTGGCAGTAATGTTAGCTGACCAGACGAAGGTCTCTCCATGAATCAATGCTGATCCTAGTGTTGGCTTTTCCTGCCTCAGCCTCCCGACCGCGGCTGGAGGGAACAGGGGAGACACCGGAGTTTTGGTCGGAGACGATAACGTTTCTTCACAAGACACGGGAAACCTCTGTTGGTCTGGAGGAGCTGCAGCAGTTATTTCTACACAAACGTCCACTGTACATTCACTAGATATTCTCAGAGCTAAACTAACTCTTCTGCAGTGTGGAGTGTGCGCGCATGCACGTGAGGTGGAGCGAGCTGAGTGCAGGCAGGCAGAGGAGCAGAGTACAGCAGAGACTCCGGTCCTGGAGACCAAAGCTACGGTCTCCCCCGCGTCCTCCCACCGCGGCCAACACTGTTTAACAGATGGGCTTCACTAGATACAACCACGAGGTTTTGGTGCTTCACTGTAGTTTGTGTTGGAGTCTGAGTCTGAACAGCGTAGCCACACGTGAGCGCGCATGGGACACCGTCCAGCAATGATTTATACGTGTAAGAAGTTACAAACAGTTTTAAATAAATGCTTCAGGTCGTGGTTCCGCCGTGAGAAGCAGCTGAGACGTGAGCCTGCACGGAGCCGGTATTCATTCAATCAAACATTACAGCAGTGGTCACTGCAGACACATCTGGCAGAGATCTGCACTCTCCTGAATGCCCTTTTGCTTAATTGGACATTTGACTGTGCAGGTATTTTAGAAAAAAATGATTGTCTGTCTCATTATTATAATACAGAACCCTTTGTTTCTATTGTCTGAAAGGTTCGTAGAAATCTTAGAACTACTCAGCAGTAGACAGGAGGAAAAGAAAATCAGATAGTTACAGGCCAATTTAGTAGCTGTTCTGGCATTTTTATCATATCACATGATCCTCATCAGCTACCACTGGACTTGATGTGTGCAGTATTTTTGTTGGGGAGGATGTCAGACCCCCAGAACAGTATTTTAATCTGTACATTCCATTCTGTATATTTTACCGTCATAGTCTGAACTTCCTTGACGAGCTAAATCCTTCCCATCTGCTGATCTAGGAGCTGATACATACAGTGTGTAGTTTTAGTCAGACTGGTGTACCTGTAGACCTCTCTCAGTCTGTGTTTCTTCTCCTGCTCGTTGACTTTACTGTCCACAGCCGCGATCAGCTCCTTCACACAGCGCAGAGCTTCACGCACACAGCCGTGGTCTTCATCAGAGTCTGTTAGAGCAGAGAAGCACCACATTAAACACATCCAACACATCTCCTGTACTGTACTATGACCCTAGGGGTCAGTATGGTCCATTTATCATACACTGAACTATTAAAGGAACAGTGTGTCGGTGCGCTATCTAGTGGTGAGGTTGCAGATTACATCTTCTCCCGTGTGCCAAGTGAGTAGAGCCCCGTTTCAACCGCAGGAACCTTCCTCCAGAACTAAGAACCTTTTGAGGAACTCTTTGTGTTTCGCCCGCAGGGACCAGGGTCTAAATTAAGTTCCGGGGACATTTTACCCCCCAAAAAGCCCCTGGTTGGGGGGGGTAGTACTTTCTGAAAGTACTGGAACTTTCGGGGTGGAGTTTGCAGGGATGACGGTCGCTGATTGGTGAAACAGACACACAGCGCCGCTGCTTCAACTGTACCGCTTCATTCATCAACAAGGAAGTACTCTAGTATCGGTTTAGGACCATTTTAGGACGAGAGGAGGACATTTCTCTGTGTATGATAACATTAAAAGTAAAGTCAGGCTCTGCTGTCGGCTTCCTGACTCATTAAAAAAAGATAGAGAGAAAAAGAGAGAGAGATCTGGAGGTCGAGCGGTAATGGTAGAAGAGAGAGAGAGACGTAGCGCGGCGGTGCTGTGAATGAGAGAAATAAGTTATTTTCTGTTGTTTTCTCTGCGTTAACGTTAAAAATCACAAATAAATAACCATCAAACTCTCAACAGATGATTTACTGAGGAGACAGACGCTCTTAGTTTCATTTCATTCATTACATCCAACGTGCAGCAGTAGATATATACAGCAGTAGATATATACAGCAGTAGATATATATACAGCAGTAGATATATGCAGCAGTAGATATATACAGCAGTAGATACATGCAGCAGTAGATACATGCAGCAGTAGATACATACAGCAGTAGATATATGCAGCAGTAGATATATACGGCAGTAGATATATACAGCAGTAGATATATGCAGCAGTAGATATATGCAGCAGTAGATATATACAGCAGTAGATACATGCAGCAGTAGATACATACAGCAGTAGATACATGCAGCAGTAGATACATACAGCAGTAGATATATACAGCAGTAGATATATGCAGCAGTAGATATATGCAGCAGTAGATATATACGGCAGTAGATATATACAGCAGTAGATATATGCAGCAGTAGATATATGCAGCAGTAGATATATACAGCAGTAGATATATACAGCAGTAGATACATACAGCAGTAGATACATGCAGCAGTAGATACATACAGCAGTAGATATATACAGCAGTAGATATATGCAGCAGTAGATATATACAGCAGTGTATATATATACAGCAGTAGATATATACAGCAGTAGATATATGCAGCAGTAGATATATGCAGCAGTAGATATATACAGCAGTGTATATATATACAGCAGTAGATATATGCAGCAGTAGATATATGCAGCAGTAGATATATATACAGCAGCAGATATATATACAGCAGTAGATATATACATCAGTAGATATATGCAGCAGTAGATATATGCAGCAGTAGATATATATACAGCAGCAGATATATATACAGCAGTAGATATATACATCAGTAGATATATGCAGCAGTAGATATATGCAGCAGTAAATGTTTTTTTTCCAGTATGTATTTTAGAGTAAACAGGCGACACACTGAGCTGCAGGCTGCAGAGTGAGTTTACTGATGTGACCAGCAGCCCTCATCACATGTCATGTTGCTTTTTCATACGTCAGCAGACTGATTTACCTAATCTCTGTAGGTCTTTAGACCGCGGTGGAAACGCAGACAACAGTGGGCCGAAGGAACCTTTTAGTTCCATGAAAAGTAGTTCCAAGGACTAAAAGTCCCGGCTTAGGGTTGCTATGGTGACTGACGTGAAAACGGGAATGTCCCTCTCTGCACCCAGTTGTTTTAAGAGTAGAGTGCTCAGAGTGTGTGTGTATGTGGGAAGTGAGCTGTGAAGCAAGAGAGAGAGAGAGCGGCGGCGAGGGGAGCAAGTAACGTTATCGACTCCGTCCCGAGCAGGAAAAGTTAACAGAGTTTGGTTTGTCTGTTCTGGGCTACTGTAGAAACATCTTATTATTAGATGATTATACACTAAAGAAAACATACTTATTAATATTGTATTCCAGTTCTGCCAATAGATCCCCCTAAATGTTACACACTGGTCCTTCAAGTAGGCAGTTCCATGTTCTCTGTGGGTAATCACTAATAACAGAGTTCACAATGCTTACACAGATGTTTGATTTGTCCTTTTCATAATCTAACTGTGTAACATGAATTATAGCATCATTACCATCTTCAGTCACTGCGCAGTTTTTACATTGATTCCAAATAAACAATTCAATGTCGTCCACGGGAACACTGAAACCCTGTTCCTTTGAGGGACTGGTAACAGGACGTGTCTCGGTCCGTACCTTTAGTGTGCTGTAGTATCCTCTGGATGAGGACGGGATACTTGGTGATCCTCTGTGTGACCAACAAAATGCACTCTGGGATACTGAGCCTCCGCACAATGCTGCTGCTCATTGTTCTCTGCACAAACACAAAGACAGAGTCACACACCATGTGGATGAACCACAGCACAGTTACATACTGTATATCATTTATATATACTGTATATATATATATATAAACTGTATATAGAAAGGAGCTGGTGTGAGATGAGCGCCGACCTTGATGAAAGCCTGGAAGCGCTTATCTTTGGCGTGCAGGTCTTTATACAGATTGACAGCTTCGTTGTGGCGACTGCAGAACTTCCCATAAACCTTCTTCATACGATCAGCACTGCAGTCTGAAAACTGAGTTTAAAAACAATATATATTTACTAAAGCTATTCTATTTAAACTCTTTTCAATGCACAAATTCAAGAAACTGGCGGCATTACAGTTGACTGGAATTGTACCATATGTGATTACATGTAATTGAAACATTGAAACAAGAGGAAGGAAAAATTTAATTCTAAACTGACTTATTAACTTAACTTATTAATAACTTGGCACTATGATTGACACTTGGCCTATATGAATAAATCAAAATATTAATAAATCTCATATTTTACTGCATTAAATAGCTGCAACTGTATTTTAGTTGTAAATGCGGTTGTATGCAGTAGCGCCGTGCAAAAGGTTCGCTTAGCACTTAATGTGATCCCTGGACCCCGACGGAGGCCCTTCATCTTTTATAAACGAGCTCTATTACTCTATTTTGATGCTTTTTTTATGGCACCTAATTGAATTCATAGTACAAAAAAGTTGCATATCAAATTATTTTCTAGTGAATTAGAAAATGGTGGACGGGTATCACTGCTCGAAACTTCACACCAGGGCGACGGTTGGCCATCAGCCAGTTTGGGGCCGTCAGTGAGCGTCTGTCTAGTTTTCACGGTGTGTCCTTCACCGTCGGCTCTAGTCTGCCCCTGTCTGAGTTTTTTTGGCCGATTCAGCATGTTGAATCAGTGGTGGCGCCCGTCGGTGAGAGAAATCACTCTGATTGGCTGTTCAGATTAAACCAATCAGTGCACGAGAAGAGAAACAGAAGTGAGGAAAACAAGCCAATGAGTAAAGTCAAGAGGACACACAGAAGACTCTTCTCATTGTTCATCTTCATCTCATCTGATCATTCCAACACACAGATATCTTCACAGCAACATGAACATCTGGAATGAAGCTCAGCGGTGAGTGAGAGTGGTGTGAAAATGGTCAACAGACGCCGCTTTGTTTCACGTACGTATCATAACAACGGCTTGTATATCCTCCGTCCTCACTCTTCCTCTTTTTGAATGATGAATACAGACTACCGCCTCCTGCTGGTGTGGAGAGTTATTTCCTCTCACCAGGAGCAGAACGTACGTGCTGACTGGCCGTCAGCTGTCGTCTTTGCGGTGTTCTCAAGGGCAACTTGTCGGCCAAGACAAAGGTAACGTGAGGCTATGCAACAGTCGTCCTTCATCACCGCTAGTTCTCTGATGACGGCTTGGTGTGTCTGGGCCTTTGAGGCCCTTTCTCTTCTCGTGCACTGATTGGTTTAAGCTGAACAGCCAATCAGAGCCAATCAACATGCTGAATCTGCTGAAAAGCCTCAGACACGGGCAGACTAGAGCCGACGGTGAAGGACACACCGTAAAAACTAGACAGACAGACGACCAATTATTGATCTCTTCAGTCATTTTCAATAAGAAGAGAAGAACAACATTTTAAAAATAATGCAGGTACAATTAACAGCAGAGTGCTCCAATGAAACGGTCTCTCTACCTTCTGATCGCTCTGGGAGTCAAACAAACTCATAAATCCTTAAAACCTTTATGTCTAAACTTATCACAAGAGTCTATTATGTTTCATCTTCTCCTTCAGGCTCACCTGGCTGAGCAGGACGTCCCCGATGCTGCAGATGAGGAAGCTGCTGTTGTTTTGTCCTCCAGTTGATGACGCTCTCTTTCTCTCCAGGAGCAGGGTGAGGAGATGTGTGTGCGTGTCCAACAGGTCGTCCAAAACAGGGAAAATCTACAGAAAATGATCAATAGACTAGTCCTTAATGTGCGTATTTTAATAATGGTTTTCTTAATAGTATTGCTTGTATGTACAGTATGTCCATAGGTGAAACCACTCCTCAGCACATTCATCACCTTGTCCAGAGTGTGAGTGTCGAGCTGCAGCTCCTTCTGAAGGCCTTTGTAGTACACTTCAGACATGATCTTCAGTGTCCTCACATGGTGGAACTCCGTCTGGTACAACTCTGTGGAGCGACAGGACTCTTATCTCCACATGTATTTACACGGACCGTTTATCTTCCTTCCAAAAGCAGTTGTAACATATCGTACCGTAGATGACGTCTTGTTTCTTGATTTCATCTTTCTTCAACATTTTCAAGAACTTCTTGTCCATTGTGCCGCTCCAAGAATCAGCTTCCAGGTCTTTCATGTCACACTCAAACTCTCCCATCAGCTGACTGTCCATCATCTCAGTACCTTCGCACACGCACACGCACACACACACACACACACACACACACACACACACACACACACACAGACACACACACACACACACACACACACAGACACACACACACACAAAGACAGAGAGAAGAATCAGAAGGGCAACATCAGAGACACAATTTTCTGTTGATCAGCTGTGTCAGAACATACAGTGCCTTCAGATGGGGTTGTGTTTACCGTGTTTACGAGTTGGGCCCACATGAACGCCCCTCTCATGTCGTATTCACGACCTCGGAAGTGGAAAGTTTCTGAAAGTTTCTGAAATTTCCGAGTTCACGACTTGTGACGTTTTTTTTCATGTTGACAGTAATGGTGGAAGTTATGGAAGTTCATTTTTCGGTGCATAATAAGTTAATATATTGTAGTTTTAGTGGTATATTGTTTTTCTTTGTAATTCTATAATATGTCTGAGGAAAGTGTTGATATTCCCAACGGCCTCATCTTTCTCCTCTGTCATCATATCTTTGCATTTCCTGCCATATGTTACCAACTTGCTTGCTTGCTAAATTGTGAGCCTCTGTGGCTTCTAGACGCCGACAGTAACGTTAATATTGCTGTTGCTTAGCAGCGGTGTTCTCACCACTTAACCACTTGAACGCCGAGCATATCGTGTACACGACTTCTGGTGTTGTAAACACGAGCTCACCAGTTTCATTTAAAGGCACCAATAGCCTGTATATAAAGATGGACGACATGACAGCTCCCCAAAAGTGAAGCCAAAACATCTGGATGGCCCCCTGATGGCTGGCTGCAGTATAGCTCATAAGCCCCGCCTCCTCCATGTTAGCAGATGGGACATGAACCAAACTAAAAAGTCAAATTACACGTCAAATACATTTTTCCCAAAGATGGTTTCTGTCATTTTAGGTAGTTCTGATAACGCTGATGTTTGTTCAAGTCTTCTTTTTGTGAGAAGTTTGGTTATAAGGAGTTATTTGATGCTATAAAAAGGGGGTGAGAAATCATGATTGACAGCTGCTCTGAGTGAAGCAGTCGCAGAGCCGGAGACTCTGGAATTGTACGAAGAGTAGAAAAGTGGAAAGGACATGTAACTTTAACTTTCCATAACCATGATTGTCTGTTTCAAACATAAAGATCTGTAAATAAAGATCTTTATATGGAGTCTACGGTTCATACAGTCACTGACTGCTGTCGCTAGGTAGCTTAGCACCATCTCTACTGGTTAGCCAGCGTTGTCGCATCATCGTGTGTGTTCATATCAGACAGGCGGATGACGTTTCTGAAACACGAATCACGAGTCTGTGTAATAAAACATTAGATATTATATCATAGTTGTTGCACGCTCACAGTAGCCGCTGTCTCATGAGACCGTCTCGTAGACAGACACTTTGTTTCCCTGTTGACGGATGGCTATATTTTACACATTTACTTATTACAACACAAAAGTCTATTATAAAATGAATGGGAACATGTGGTTATCTGCTGTATTCTCCTGTGGGGTGTTTTCGTGTAATGTTATTATTATTATTATTATTATTAATATTATTATTATGATTATTATGATTATTATTAATAATAAAACAGTGTGATAGATAAGTCTGATGCAGCTCAGGACTGTGTGTCTAGTTGTTCTAGTCATAAATCAGAAATAAACATGAATTGATTAATTAAAATCAATTATAAAAGTGTATAAGGGTTTAGAACATGATGATAGCAGTATCTGATGGTCATCTCCATGCTCTGTTATGTTTCATAAGTTGTTGCAGCAGTTTCATTGGTTGAAACCATTTGTTACACAGATTTGGTGCTAAATTTAACCATTTTTTACCACTGGAGAATTAATAAAAATGATCAATAATCCCTCCATAATACCACATTAAGACACCAAGACCTTGAGGAACACCATAGAAAAAGACATGCTGTGATTTGGGATCAAAAACTTTTGACATTTGGAGATTTCTGCATTTTTCTGTGATTGGATGGCGAGAACTTGTGTTGTGTAAACTGCTCAGAAACCCCCTCATTGTCAATGTAGCTAGGCAAGCCATCCATCCTCTGAATGCTCTAGGTCTCTAGTTTGATCCATCCATCCTCTGAATGCTCTAGGTCTCTAGTCTGATCCATCCATCCTCTGAATGCTCTAGGTCTCTAGTTTGATCCATCCATCCTCTGAATGCTCTAGGTCTCTAGTTTGATCCATCCATCCTCTGAATGCTCTAGGTCTCTAGTCTGATCCATCCATCCTCTGAATGCTCTAGGTCTCTAGTTTGATCCATCCATCCTCTGAATGCTCTAGGTCTCTAGTTTGTGGCTGTAAAGTTTCATGAGGCTGTGATTCTCCTAGAGGTCACCACTGGTCATTTTATACATGGAGGTCAATGAAATGGCTCCTATGGGGACTAACATCATCACACATGAATACAATTACGATTTAGCCTCCTTCCCGAGAAGCTAGTATGATGTTTTCTAGTTTCAGAAGACGTCTGTAGCTTCACTGTAGCTCTAGAACTGAACCTGCTACAGCCTCTGAAAGACAGTAAAGTCGGTCTCAGGGGGTTAATTAATCTATTTTTAGGAAAGCTTTCATACTATAAAGAACACACCACCACATGCATAAAGTCTGAGTAAAAAACGTTTACTGAATCTGTATTTATCAAAGTCGCTGTAAAATCCAACATAATAGCTCTACTTTGAGAGGGAGCATCTCTCTGCATATAAGTATTGGTGAGTTAATCGTTGCATGTTAACTACTAATTAAAAATGGATTCAATGTTTTTGAGAATCAATACTGTATCACAAAACATAATATTGCAATATTCGATTTTTCTGATATTTTCCTACACCCCTACTGGGTACCCATGCCTGTACATGCGCAGAACTGATCGAGCAGCCAGGACAGATTGGGGATATTTTGGCTTCATTTTAGTACAGTGGGAGGAAGTGGAGACACGTTGCCCATCTACATATACAGTCCATGTGTCAGACACACAGAAATACCAGTTCTTCTACTTGTTTTCACAATGTGTGTGTGTGTGTGTGTGTGTGTTGTGTGTGCATGTGAGTGGACGGTACCTTCATCGGTGAGTGACTCAGTCGAGGCATTGACTTTGCTCCCCTGATGGAGCGAGTCGGTGGACTGGGACAGAAACTTCAGGCCTTTCAGTGGAACATCATCTAACCTACAAGGAACAAAGCCATGAACAGGTCTCACTCTCTACAGATAACAACCACAACCTTTAGTTCTATAGTATACACCGGTCAGCCATAACATTCAGACCACTGACAAGTGAAGTGAATAACATGGATTATCTGGTTACCATGGCACCTGACAGTGGGGGGGATATATTAGACAGCCAGTGAACATTTTGAACTTTGAACTTTGTGTTAGAAGCAGAATAAATGGTCCAGCGTAAAGATGTGAGGGACTTTGACAAGGACCAGATAGTGCTGTCTAGACAACCGGGTCAGAGCATCTCCAGAACTGCAGCTCTTGTGGGATGTTCCCGGTCTGCAGTGGTCAGGACCTACCAAAAGTGGTCCAAGGAAGGAGAACCGGCGACAGGGTCAGACCCGAGGCTCATTGATGCACGTGGGGAGCGAAGGCGGGCCCGTGTTGTCCGATCCAATAGAAGAGCTACTGGAGCTCAAACTGCTGAAAGAGTTAATGCTGGTTCTGATAGAAAGGTGTCAGAACACACAGTGAGGAGCAGTTTGATGCGTATGGGGACCGGTCAGGGTGCCCACGCTGACCTAATGTTATGGCTGATCGGTGAAGCAAGAGAGAGAGAGCGGCGGCGACAGGAACGAGTAATGTTATCAACTTCGACCCAAGCAGGACAAGTTAACAGAGTTTGGTTTGTCTGTTCTGGGCTACTGTAGAAACATGGAGGACTCTGTGGAGAGGACCTGCTCCTTATGTAGATATAAACGGTTCATTGTAAGCTAACGAAAACACAACCATTCTTATTTTCAGGTGATATACACTAAAGAAAACATACTTATTATATTCAATTTCTGCCAATAGATTCCCCTTATTGTTACACACATACAGTAGATGTATTTCTCGTAGATACCACACTGGCCCCTTCAGCCTGTTGCTGCGATACTGGATAAAAAGCATTAGAACGTCTACATTTCTCAACCGATTTCAATGAGTTGTTTTTATATTCAAGGATTTATGATCTATGAGGAGTAGAAAAAGACAGTTTTGTCTCCAGTTACTTAACATTTTGATACTAGGCTATAATCGCTGCTAGACGCTCCAAAGAGCGGGTATCTTGTAGATGCCGTTAGGATCACCGGAGGACACCGGAGGACACCGGAGGACACAGAGACACATGATTTTTTTCAGATTACCTGTCTCATGTACTACTGTCAGGATATAGCGACCGTTTCATAAAAATAACTGGTTTTAATAATATTTTCTCCATTTCTACCTACTGCAGCTTTAATACTGTAATATTGATGATGTGAAAAATTCTCCGGTGATCCATGAACTGGAGGCAGTAACGTAACTTTACTGAACTGTTTTTCACCAAAAGTTTTTTTTGTGGGGGGGATCCAGCCTACAGTACTCCTCATAGATTATAAACGCTTGAATAAAAAAACGACTCAATGAAGTTGGTTGAGAAACACTGTAGTGCTTTTTATCCAGAAAAACAGCAGCTCAGTCCTGACCTTCCCACCATGGCAGTGACCTTGACGTACGATCCAAATAATACAGCATCTACATATGTATATATATAAACTGGATAAACAAAGTTTGGAAACTTGTGTTTGGTGGATTATTTCTCTGTTGTTACAATGCTAATGGTCATTGTATTTTACATGGTTGGAAAGCCTGTTTATTTACCTCTGCAATGATGTCCAACTTGTAAGGATCATACATTTGTGGGATGAGCAGCACAGCTGATTATGTGGGGAGCGCCCAAGAAAAATTTGCCAAAATGCTCTGCCGATGGTAAACAGTGTATTCTCCTGTTGGTGTTGACTCTTGTTTTGAGTTGTTTGGTGGATTGGATGATTGAACTCTCTATCAGTAACGAGGAACAAACAAGACATATTGATTGATTGAATCCACCGTCAGGAGCCTCAGTAGCGGTGGAAGATCCATACACAGCCACAACAGCCTGGCACCTCCTCCTCATGCTGGTCACCAACCTGGTCACACGTTGCTGTGGGATGGCGTTCCATTCCTCAACCAGGATTCGTTGCAGGTCAGCCAGCGTGGTTGTGTTGGTCACTCTAACACGTACAGCACGCCCAAGCTGATCCTACAAGTGTTGAATTGGGTTGAGGTGTGGACTCTTGGCAGGCCGTTCCATTCTCTTAACTCCCACATTGTGGAGGTAGTCTGTGATAACCCTGGCTCTGTGGGGTGAGCGTTGTCATCTTGGAGGATGAAGTTAGGTCCCAGATTGTGGAGATATGGGATCGCCACTAGCTGCAGAATCTCATCCCGATATCTCCCTGCATTGAGATGGCCTTCAATGATGACAAGCCTTGTTTTGCCGGTGAGGGAGATGCCGCCCCACACCATGACACTGCCCCCACCAAAAGCTGTTACTCCATCCGTTCAACAATCAGCATAGCGTTCTCCACGTCGTCTCCATACTTTGACCCTGCCATCCAACTTTCGCAGACAGAACCTGGACTCATCACTGAACATGACATTCCCCCACATGTTCAGGTTCCATTGTCTGTGTTGTCGACACCAGCACCAACGGGCCTGACGGTGAAGGGCAGTCATTGCAGGCTTCCTGGTAGCCTTATGAGAATACACTGTTTACCATTGGCAGAGCATTTTGGAACATTTTTCTTGGGCGCTACCCACATAATCAGCTGTGCTGCTCATCCCACAAATGCATGATCCTTACAAGTTGGACATCATTGCAAAGGTAAATAAATAGGTTTTCCAACCATGTAAAATACAATGACCATTAGCATTGTAACAACAGAGAAATAATCCACCAAACACAAGTTTCCAAACTTTGTTTTTCCAGTATATATATATATATATATATATATATACAGTATATATATATCTATGGTTACACACTGTCCCTTTAACATACATAAATAACATTAACGGTTTTGATAGGGATACCCTAAATGTGTCAGTCTGTTCTGTGTGTGTGTGTGTGTGTGTGTGTGTGAGAGGTTTCTCACCCTGCTATGTTGCTGGTGGAGATGCTCTTGGCCAGGTTGCTGTGTGGGTTGAAGATACTGGGGTGTCTCCGTGGAAACATTAAAGGAAGCGGCTCGTCGGGGGAGGTTGTTGTGGACCAGCGTTCCCGTGACGATGAGGAGGAGGTGGATGATACAGATGATGCTGAAGATGTCGCTAGATGGAAACATCAAAGTGCACATTTAGGACCTACTATACCAGTAGTAGGTAGACGTCCATGCCTGGTTTATTAGGAAATAAATTTGTCATTTATCAACAGATCTTTGACAAAGTCAAACTAATACTGTGCCCCCCTCCCTTATAATGACAATCGGAGCCTGTCAGTGGTAATAACAAGCACTCTTAGTGGACGTACATCGACGGAGCACAATTGCCTTGAAGGATTACATTGCAGTCCGTTTTGTTGCTGCCGTCTGCAACGCTCTCCCTCAATACTGGACCAGACCACTCCTCACTAATCAACATGCTCGTCATTAATCCGGTCAGCTGCACATGGTGCTGGTGCTAACATCTCAACACTAACGGCAGCAGAATCAGACTGATTGAAACTGGATGATTATGTTACTATTTGCATATTCTGTCAATAAGAACTGATGTCAGTAAAGTAAAGGAGGGCTTTAGGGAGTGGGATAACGGGCCCGTTGTGTGATGGATTCAATGAAAACAACAAAAACAAAAACAGTTATGATGGTAACGATGGTCAAGGTAGAGTTGATGTTCATTGAGGTTTATTCTAACAATCAGACAACACGTGGAGTGTGAGCCAAAAATCAAATCAATCATTTGAATCCATGTCTGTCCAGTTAGGAACAGGCTGCTCAGTCAGTTCAAGCCCTGCTGGGTGGAAGGTCACTCATCACTCTCTGTCTCGTTGCTTAACGAGAGTCTGCTATTTGTATTTGTTGTGTTCTTACATTTACTCCTCATGTTAGTAGCTGACCCAGGAACAGCTTCTGGCACCAGCGACTGCTGCTGGAAGCAAACACAGGTCAACATGAGTGTAACAGAGTATGTTCATTGTGAGGTTCTAAGACTCCCGTTGATCAGCAGAATATACTGTTTTTTAGTATGTATGTATGTATGTATACTGTACCAAATAAAAGGTACCAACTTAATATGTGCTCTGTTATGTATAAGGGTCCATTGTTTTGTTTTTACTGATCGGATTTTTAAAAAAAAATTCAATTTAAAAACAAAAAAAAAGAAGAAGCTGATTTTATTTTAACCAATTTTCATCTGGACTTTAAGTCTGGATTAAGTTGTTGTGTTTCCTGCTGCAAGAAGACACTGATTATAAATAAATAAATAAATAAATATTTATTTATTTTTGTATGTTACACGTTGGACCTTTTCTGTCAAATTAAAAGTGATTAATTCAAACATACATTTAGAGAAATAATAATAATAAGTGTATATCAGACCTACCTTAGTTTTGTTCTTTGTACAGACAGACAGACTCTCTCTGCAGCACTTATGGACATGGGCGCCACAGTCTATGAACAACACATTATGATCATTAGCAACAAGCATTTTCTACCGACTGCCTGATTTCTATTTTTAAAATCAGTAAAGAAATCAACGATCATCGAAGGCGACTACAGGAAGTTCAAAAGGAGTGAAATCATTCATTAGTGTCAAAGTTATGGGACACTCGGAGATTGACTTCTACACTTGTAATATGTGGATGGACAGATGTGAGGGCCTCAGTAACTGCTGCTGCAGACAGTCTGGCTTTATTAATTATCAATAATAATAATGAACGTTTTCCTACAGGTAGACTTCAGAAGAGACTCCTCCTTCAGAGAAATCAGAAAGATTCATAAATGAGCAAATGTCACCAGGTTCTGCTTTATTTCTGCCAGGATGGAAATGAAAGTGTTCTTTCTACAAACTCCATGACTGTAGTGTTGACACTGGGTGTGGATCTCTACTGTGAGAAACAAAGTGTTAAAGGGAAATGAGAAAGACACGTCACAGTGAAACTACATAAGGAAATGACTACAAGAGGAAGAGGAGGAGGAATAAAAAGAGGGAGGGAGGAGAGAGTGGGAATGGTCAGATGAGACAGAGGAGAAAATAAATCTTGCCTGGCTCTCAGACAACAAGAGGGAAGGAAGGAGAAAGGAAAAAGAGGTGTGAGTGAGTCTTACTGTTGCAGAGGAAAGTTTCCTTATTGTGCAGAAGTTTGGAGCAGTGCTGACATGCTGTGGAAGGAGACGGACTGACTGGGATGAAGAGATGACCGTTGGCACTCTTCTTTTCTCTCTCTTTACTCTCTCGCTCCCTCTCTCCTTTCCTTTCCTTCTCCTTCTCCTGTAGGCAATAAAAGAGAGAGAAACAATAAAGAATATATTCAGAGAAAATAACCTGCTGTGAATATCTGGTTTTGTCTCATCAAATCATTTCAACTCAAGCTCTTTTCTATCATTCTCATTTAAAGCTAGGGTAGGTAATGTATTTTAGAGACCTTTTTTATTTTTTGAAATTATCTTTACAATCAATAAACCATATATAATATATAAAATATATAAAATATTCTCTTCCTCGTCGCACTTGTTTTGATATTTTGGATATTTTGGAGTGCCTGGATTGCCTTTCTGTTTATCCAGATGTTTTTCCCCATTTTCCAAAAGTACCGACACGTTTCTGCCTTACGACTGAACACACAGAGCAACCACTTATCTCTCTTTCCAATTATGAAATGTTATTTAGGACGAGCACTTCTCCTTGTCATTAACACGTTGTTTACTTTACACCTGATTGGCATGGAATCAGCTGCTTAATGGTCTAAAATGGGGGGGGAATATGAATCACTTAGTGATAATGTTAACGTTACTAAACATTAGCTTTTAGCTAAGTTAGCTTAGCTAACATTCTAACAATGTTAGAGGGTTATCTGTTTTGAGAACTAGCAATCAGCGATAACTTTGACTTAGAACTCAGCTGTTCCGTTGCTTGGTAGCTAACGGTAAAGTTAGCTAGTTCACTCACTTTCTGTAGTTTGAGTTGACTCATAAGTAAAAAATCAATCTCTCATCTACTCTATCTATACTGACATGTGGAAAGTGACACATGTGGACAGTGACCTCATCCGACACAGTGTCTCCTCTCCACCTCACAGAGCGACTGAACCTCTTACTCAGCATGGCTGTAACTGTCCTCCTGTCTCCTTCTCTCTCCTGTCTGTCCCTCTATACTCCGTCTGTCTGTCTGTCTGTCTGTCTCTCTATACTCCATCCGTCTGTCTGTCTCTCCTCTTCTAATCCTCAGTGTGAATCCTCTCTTTCTCTGTCTGAGCATCCTGTTGTCGTCTTTTTTGTTGTAGTCATTATGTACAAGCTGTTGCTGTTGCTGTTGCTGCTGCTGTTGCTGTTGCTGTTGCTGCTGCTGCTGCTGCTGCTGCTGCTGCTGCTCGTCGGTCTGCTTTCAAATCAGGAAGTGAGCTATAGCATCTAACATCTACACACACACACACACACACACACACAAAGTTCCTCTTTCACTGTCTGTCTGTCATCTTCAAGCCACCACTTTGACATACACCCCCAAAACTGTATGTTAGTATCTGGTGACAAAAATTCCTATTTCATGATGCATCATTAAATGTAGGATTATTAAAGTTTAGAAACATTTCTCTTTATTGTTTTCTTCTATTCTTTAAATGAGTTGTTAATGTGGTTTTGGATATTTTCGCTTGGTAAATATTCTTGTCTCATTCAGTGATTTGAATATTTAGTTTCACTTCAGTTTTTAGTTTGTTTCAGTTCTAATTGTGGTTCGCTGGGTAGGGGTCATATTCTTCTAGAGATATAATGATGGAGGACCTGGGATCAGTTGTATTTGGGATGCGTAAATGAAATGTACAAGCTCACATGACACTAACCTGAATTCAGACATGATCACAAATTGGCCCCCAATGATTGCATGATGACAAGTACTGTATATTTGGCTGTGGCATCGATAATAGAGTTGTGTAGAGATGACCTATTTTATGAACGGAGTTCTTCAAGTGGTCAGTTTATCAGTGATCAGTTTCAGCCCTACATTCTGCTCATCAGACTGAATTCATTAATAATAGTGAATCAAAGAGCAAATCTCTATTTAAATGTAGTTGTTTAAAGCTTCAGTAGTCAGTACATTTTTGGCATCATTGGGCAAAAATTCCATAATAACCTTTCAGCATATTGTAATTCAAGTGTTCTGAGAGAAAACTAGACTTCTGCTCCTCCTCATGGCTCTGTTTTCAGGCTTTAGAACATCTAGCCCGTGACGGGAGACTTTGACCAATCACAGGTCATTTCAGAGCGAGAGCGTTCCTATTGGCTGTGTCAAGTTCCGGTCATGTGACCGGAACTTGGCATTCTTGCCGGTCGGAGTTCGCGAGTGATTGACAGCTGCTCAGAGACGGCAGCTGGACAGCAGACCTCAGATCAGCTCTGACAGCTTGTTTTCCTCCGGTCTGTGAAATCTTGTAGATGCTGTTAGGAGCACCGGAGGACACTGGAGGACACCGGAGGACACCGGAGGACACAGAGGAACATGATATTTTTCAGATTACCTGTCTCATGTACTACTGTCAGGATTAAGCGACCGTTTTATAAAAATAACTTTTGAATCATATTTGCTCCAATCTGTCTATTTCAGCTTTAATGAAGACTGAGCTTGTGTATCATCTACTAACAACGCACCAATCCAAAGTGCATTTTGTACGTACGTGTCATTGACCAAGCAGTAGTTAGTGATTCAAACACTCCCTCTCTCTGAGGCAGAATGCTCTTTTTTTCAAATACATGTTTATCGTAGGGGTCGAAGAAAATATATAAGAAAATCGAATATCGCAATTTTATGTTTTGTGACACTGTATCGATTTTTAATTAATAGTTTACATGCAAAGATGAACTCAGTCAATACTTTATTTCATTAGCATAGAGATGCACCCTCTCAGTGCATGTGCCCTCTCAAAGCAGAGCTTTAAGGACTGATAAATGTAGATCCCTCTGTTCTGACTGCACTAAAGAGTCAACCTTTAGGTGTTGTGTATGAAGTCATCTGGAGGGAAACCACAGAGCTGTTTCAACTTCCTACTATGAGCTGCTGCTGATGTTGCAGGATCGACTGCACCGATGTATCCTGCTGTGTGTGTGTGTGTGTGTGTGTGTGTGTGATAATGGTGAGGACCTTCAACATGTTCTCCACAGAGTCTCTCACCGTACACACTGTTAGTGGACGCTGGGGGCTGGGACATAGTCACTGTGTTTTTCCTCTTATCTAAACCAAGCAGTCACCGTCTCCATCATAGGCAAACCATTACAAGGCTTTTATTGTGAAGCAGCTACGGCTTCCTGTAGCCTGATCAAACAACATCAGTAAACTGCTAAATGGTTGGTGCGTATCTCAGCTGCACTCACAAACAAACACATTCCTTCACCATTAGTGTGAGAATGCTGTATTGCTTGTCCTGATCAGAACCAAGGCTCTGGAGATAGACGTATCCTCCGATGGAATTTAAAACCCACTCACATACACAGGTGATACTGGACAGTGTAAATAAATGTAGCTTGACTTGACTGTACAGCTGATAACAATACAACCACATGCGTGAGAAAATAAATCAACACCATCACAGCCCTAGTGTGAATTTTGAACATGCACAGTTGAAGATTTGCTAGTGTGTGCACTCTGCAGTAACTTGATGTTCTCACCTTGCCTTTCTTGGTCATCTTACTGCGGAGGTAGCTGAACGTCCGACTGATTTTAGGCCCTCCTTTTCCCTCGGTGTCGCTCCGCAGGGGGCCCGGCTCCTCCTCTGAAATACTGACAAACATACACACCATTGAAGCCACTTTCCTCTAATACACAGAACAAAGAGGAGTGAAGTCTGTTCATATTGATCGAATTGAATACTTTAATCTCATTACTTCTCTCAGTGATGCAGCAGTGCAACATGTTACATTTTGATTTAAAGTAATTCCATTACAGTTACTGGCCTGGTGGAAATTGCATTACTGCACTAAAAACTAGAATTACCACCCTGCAGTTGTATTCCTCCCCCAACCAGTCAAGTTACAGTTTACATCCATGTCTGTCCAAAATCACTTCATCATTTTATCCAGTTAGACATTTGTGTGAAATTGTCATAATTAGCACATGAATTCTTGAGTTATAGCCCAAAACGTGTTTTGTGAGATTTCAATGACCTTGACCTTTGACCCACCAAACTCTAATCATTTCATCCCAGGCGACAACCTCCGTGTCTGAAATGTGAAGCCAACGCGGAGGTGACTTATGCCTTCTTACTGTAGAAGTCTGGTTGTATAGAAGTCTATGAGAAAATGATCCTACTTCTCTCTTGATTTATTCCCTCAGTAAACATTGTAAACATGAGTTTATGGTCCCAATCACTAGTTTCAAGTCTTCTTCAATACAGCATGATGTTCATTTAGTAAATGATGGTCCCATTTAGAGTCAGATAGACCATAAAGCAGGGGATGCTTTAGGGCGGGGCTACCTTGTGATTGACAGGTCGCTACCACGGCGTTGTCTGAGAGTTGTCAACTTTGTTTTCAACTTAGGACTTTAACCTTTTAACAGTGTGTTTTCAGTCCATGAAAGTTAAATGTAACATTTTGGTTGATGGCGACGGCCGAAATGCCAAACTTGAGGCTTCAAAACTGTAGTCCACAAACCAATGGGTGACGTCACGGTGACTACATCCACTTCTTCTATACAGCCTACGGTTCATCCTTGAGTCCAAGTGGACGTTTGTGCCAGATGTAATGAAATTCCCTCCAGGTGTTCCTGAGATATCGCGTTCACCAGAATGGGACAGACGTGAGGTCACGGTGACCTTTGACCACCGAATTTTAATCAGTTCATCCTTGAGTCCAAGTGGACATTTGTGCCAGGTGTAAAGAAATCCCCTGAAGGCGTTCCTGAGATATCGCGTAAAACTTGAAAACATATTTCCTCCGGCTGTTGTGGAGGTAAAATGAAATCTCAGCCGAATTATGGAACCATGCCTTGAATTACAGTTTGTTTCAATGTTTGGAAAGCAGTTGTCTTCAGCTGAGAGAGTGTGGTTTAGAATGTAAAAAGACGAAAGCATAACTATGTCTAACAACACAGTAACTTCATTTTAGCTTTATCAGTTTCCCTTCTTACCTGTATTCCAGTGACCCAGAGTTACTGGGGAATGAGCTCATCCCTACAGGAAGCAAAGAGGAAAGACATCATCTGATTAGTGTATAAAGCCAAATTGAATCTGGTCCAGCAAAATGGCAGGTCAAGTATAGTGATAAAGTGCTGATATACAGTATGAGTAAAGATGTTAACACAAAGTTGACCAGGGGAAACAAAGAGGGAAAGACTCAAGAATATTACCTGTAGTGAAAAACAACAACAGGAAACCAACTGTCCATGTAGCAATTACAAAAATTCATATGTTTTCCGTCCCATACAGCTACAAACAGTAGGCAGAGAAATTTACAAGTACCTCCAACAATCTGATTAACATCAGGCCTGTAATGACGAGTAGACCAAGGTCAGTATACTCATGTCAATGGCATCTTTTCAAATCATTTTTACATGTCAATCAATTCAAATATTTAATTGTGATTAATCGCATGATTGTCCATAGTTTATTACGATTAATTTGCAAATTAATCTCACATTTTGTATCTGTTCTAAATGTACCTTATTATCTTAACAACATGGGAGTGGACAAATATGCTGCTTTATGCAAACATATGTATATATTTATTATTGTAAATCAATAAACAACACAAAACAATGACAGATATTGTCCAGAAACCCTCACAGGTACTGCATTTAGCATAAAACAATATGCTCCAATCATAACATGGCAAACTGCAGCCCAACAGGCAACAACAGCTGTCAGTGTGCTGACTTGACTATGACTTGCCCCAAACTGCATGTGATTATCATAAAGTGGGCATGTCTGTAAAGGGGAGACTCGTGGGTACCCATAGAACCCATTTACATTCACATATCTGGAGGTCAGAGGTCAAGGGACCCCTTTGAAAAGGACCATGACAGTTTTTCCTCTCAAAATGTAGCGTAAGTTTGTAGAGTTATTTAACCTCCTTCATGACCAGCTAGTGTGACATGGTTGGTACCGATGAGAACCCGCTACAAAATTGCAACTTGCCTTAACGCGTTAAAGAAATTAGTGGCGTTAAAACACATTTGTTTTAAGGGGTTATTATCTTGTTACATTTGACATCCCTATACTGTATATCTTATAGCCTTAATCTTACACTATTATGTATATTTTAACTTTAGATTTTTGTTTTTAATTGAGAGTTTCATCCAATAGACTCCCTGATGACAATAAACTTGAACTTGATAAGACCGTGAGATGCACGGGGGTGGGGGGCTGGAATCAGCTCTGTGGTGGGGGTGAGTTGTTTTTGTTGAAGTTCCAGTGAGACATGAAATATGATCCAGGAAGTCCATTCGGAGTAATAGATTGATGCGTTTATAGGTTATAGTTTATAGGTCAGGTTTGCAATACTCAGACAGGATTTCACAACTCTGGATAGAGTTATGATGGGGGGGGATCAAATTGATAGAGGGGACACTCCTGTACTGTTCCACAGTTCACAAAACGTCTAATGTCGGAGTTTTTCAAGAAATATTCTTATTTAGTTCTTATTTATATCATTCCTGCATTTATATTTAACATGCTTAATGGATCCCCCTTCAGCATTTCATATGAACTGATTTGCACTGTGGTTATCTGTTATATATTGTAAATATACACCGATCAGCCATAACATTAGGTCAGCACGGGCACCCTGACCGGTCCCCATCCTCAGCAAACTGCTCCTCACTGTGTGTTCTGACACCTTTCTATCAGAACCAGCATAAACTCTTTCAGCAGTTTGAGCTCCAGTAGCTCTTCTATTGGATCAGACAACACGGGCCAGCCTTCGCTCCACACGTGCATCAATGAGCCTCGGGTCTGACCCTGTCGCCGGTTCTCCTTCCTTGGACCACTTTTGGTAGGTCCTGACCACTGCAGACCGGGAACATCCCACAAGAGCTGCAGTTCTGGAGATGCTCTGACCCAGTCGTTTAGACAGCTCTATTTGGCCTTTGTCAAAGTCGCTCACATCCTTACGCTGGACCATTTTTTCTGCTTCCAACACAAAGTTCAAAGTTCAAAATGTTCACTTGCTGTCTAATATATCCCCCCCACTGTCAGGTGCCATGGTAACCAGATAATCCATGTTATTCACTTCACCTGTCAGTGGTCTGAATGTTATGGCTGATCGGTGTAGATATATATATTTGTATATATTTCTTGTATCCTCATTTCTTATTATTATTTGTATTATTTACTTATATTTCTCTACATATATTGTGTTATATATTGTAGGATTATGTACATAATTTTCACATTACACACTCCTTTATTTCTATTTTCTGACATTTCTTTATGTTTATATAAGAGCAACGGAAATGCCACAAAAGTGCTTCTGATTGTGATTTTAGTTTGAGCTGTAAAAAGCTGATCTGTCTTCCAGGAAGCAGGAAGTGTCTTCTCTATCCATCTGACTGTGCAGGTCCAGGAGGAGGTGAACACATTTTAGTGAGCACTAGTTCTGTTGGACAGTGTTACAGGGCACCACACCGACAGAGGAAACATGGGACTACATCTACATTCATCATACTTACTCCCTCCCTCCTCCTCCTCCTCCTCCTCCTCATCACTGGAGGAAGAGCCAATAGAAAAGAAGCGTCTATTTTTGGGGAGGAGTGGGGAGATACTGAGGGAGAATCTGATTCGTCGCTTTGATCGAGGACATCCGCTCACTAAAGGGTATCGATGGGATGTGGCAGCATGAACAGGAAGGTAAAAGAACAATCTTATTGCACAAGTTCAAGAGTACAACTTCAACACGACGGGAGGGCAACAGGACTGAATAAATGATGAGGAAAGAAAAGCGGAGATTGTTGATGAACAGAAACTCACCATCTATATCGCGGTGATTGATGGTAACCATGGAGATGGATTTGGTGAGGGTTTGGTGATGGAACATGACAGGACAGCTGTTTGTCACTGACAGTACCTGATGATGTGATGGCTAAAAAACACACACAAGGGGAAAATAATGTTAATATATCAATATTATATATATATATATATATATATATATATAAATATATAAATAACATAACATAATAAAATAATGATATACAATAATAACTGGGAAATAATTGTGTCTATATTACTAGTTATCAGTTATTGTAGATATAGATCATTTGTATTCATAATTTGTATTCTTGATCTGGGAAATTATTGTGTATACTCCTTTCAACTTTTATTCTGAAAAGCCAACATGACCAGGAAGGGTGGAAAATAAATTGCATCTTAATTTATGCTAAGATTAGTAGAACGAATCAAAGAATCATTTAATAATTGTACCTTTTTGTAATAAACAATTATTGTTTTATGTCTAAGCATCCAAGAAGAGAAGATAATGGTGTCAGAAACCAGGATCATATGGGGGACAAACAGGAACTCAGACTGGAAACAATGGAATCCGATATGAATGGAAAATACCCAGCTTTAGTTCAAATTACCCAGAACATCAAATATAATGGTGTCCAAGGTAGCCAATGAAAGTAAAAGAATGAGTGAAACTATTCACATCGAATTCTGAAGGCTGTCTTCTTTGGGAAGTAACTGAAAAGGATTTGAAGTCCGGTAGAGAATCTGAACCCGACAGAAGCATCCCAGATCCTGAACACTTTTATTTCAGGGAATGTATGAATGCTTACATGGAATGTTGGAGCTACAGCTGAGCTGCTGCTGCTGCTGCTACACGCGCACGCGCACGCACGCACACACACACACACACACACACACACACACACACACACACACACACACACACACACACACACACACACACACACACACCTGTCTATCGACGCTGCTTCCGTCTCCTTCCTGCTCCTCCTCAGTGAGAGAAACCAGCGAGCCTCTCTCCTGGCTTCTTCCTGCAGTCCTCTCCTCCTGATAACTGAGGATGGGACACTGAGGCCGGACCGCTCCCCTCTCCACCTCCAGACCCTCCAGGCTGTAGCTGGTGCAGGGAGACAACACAAGCATGATAACTATCATGACCTTTTACATGTTGTTGTGCTGTGCAGCAGAACTGCTTCTACACTTTAGCTAACCCTTTGACCTCTGAGGGAAACATTTATTAGTATTATTGACCTATGCTGATTACCTTCTGTTGTCTATTTGCTCCTGATCAGGACGACGCAGGTTGGATGGACACCAACTCATACTGGAAGAATGAAAAGATAGAGGGATGAATGGTGGATGATGGAAGATGTGAAAACATGGAAAAGAAAGAGGAGAGATGTGCGACAGAAAGAGAGAGATGGTTAGATATTTGATGAAAGGATGTTTTAAATCTAGAGTGAGATGAATGATGGTGGTATTATGATGACAGAGATGTGTCTGAACCAGTGATTCTCAAACAAAAGAGTTACTTGACGTCATATCCGTTCCGTATCCGTCAACCAAAACAAACCTCAGCGAGCCGAAACTAGAAAGTCTAAAACGTTGGAGGGTCTTCGTGGATACGACCTGCACCCTCCCATGTTAAATCCAGCGTGGTAAACACTACACATCCAGTAAAGGATGGAAACACTTTGGATTTCACACATTGCAGGAAAAGCAGAGCTAGACAGAGCAGAGCTAAAGCTGCATGCTAACTCTGTCACGGACAGGAAACGTTATGGTATGGCGGTAACGTGGCGGTGGAGCCGGCCTTCGCTCTCGTCTCTGTGGTCAAATGGGCCGACGCTACAACTGTAGAGCACCCATATACTGACATTTGTGTTCTCTGCATTGAAACGGCCCCGATGGAGCTGACCATGGATGGATAAAGAGAACGGAGCTGACGGGAGAGCTAGAGACCACCTTGGAGAAGTTAGAGGAAGTAGACACGTGGGACTACGTCCACTTTTCAAAATAAGGTGTTAACAAAGGGAACTGTATATACAAAATACATCTATGGAAATAAGATTGATGGATTATATTCACCAGAAGTATAAAACATTACATGTCCCTTATAAATTAAACAGAAAATACCACTAATCTGTGAGTGAAATGTCTTTATTCTTTGATTTTGTGGTTGCTGGAAAATATGTAATAAATAATTCCTGACAATGATCCTGATATATTTGACTTCAGGACATCTCTGACTTGTTTGATGCTGAAAATCAAACATTCTTACTGGATTCATTTAGAGATTTTCCAAAGTAAAAGTCCCTAGAAGTGTATGATTCAACTATTTCTCAGGGTCTAGTGTTAAAGAAGTTAACAAAAATCGCAATATCGAATAACACTTAAAAATCACGATACATACACGATACATATTGAATCGGCACCAAAGTATGTTGATAGTATCGAACCAGGAGAGGAGAATCGTCCCAGACCTAGTCAACATGTTCTAGTAGAAACCCAAAATACAAGTATGCACCTGAAAATAAGTATAATAAGTCCTCTTTAATGTAATGCTCGTCTGTGCTGCAGAGAAACGAAGAGGGACGGCTGTGAAACCGATTCAACAGGTCGACTTGATGCAAACAGATGTTTGTCTCCAGCTGCTGAGGTGTTGATCAGCTGGACTGAATCACTTCAGCTCCCTGTCTCAGTCCTACCAGATGGTGAGGAGCAACTTCTTTTATTCCATTAATGACTCTTTTCCACTGGATACCATGCATGGTACTGGGAGTGTGTGAGAGAGAGTGTGTGTGTGTGTGTGTGTGTATGTGTGTAGACTTCATATCATGTGAGCAGTCTGAGGCTGGAAAGATGACTGAATCACTGCGCTCCAGTTATAAAAGACAGGAATGTTAAACTGGCTTGACAGCTATGAAGGAGAATAATGATATATATATATATATATATATACTGTATATACTGTATATACTGTATATACTGTATATAATGTGTTTGAGAGCTTCAGATATAGTTAGTAAAGACTGCTGGACTCACTTTGTTATTCAGTGTGGTACAAATGAAGCACACACACAGAAGGTCTAAGAATGTCATAATTTCTACATTCTTGTCTTTCAGACAGTGTCTGCTCTGGTCATTAATGACTAATGTGAGCTTGAAAGAGCTCATTGAATCTGGAGCTGACTGACTGGCTGGCTCGTGTTCAAGGGCCTGGACAGTGACTCACTGACATACTGCATCTATGGCCGGTCTTTTGGCTTAAACACACAAAATACAGCAGTAAAAAGAAGATTGTAGACATGTGAAGAGGCAGAGTGAGGCGTGGGTGAGGCGTGGGTGAAGCAGGTGACGGATGAAGGCGTACCTTCTCCTGTGGAGGGGGGGCTTGGCTCTCTGCACCTCTCCTGACAGACTCTTCAACGAGCTGAAAGAAGGGACAGATGGACTGTTAGTGGGAGGAGAGGGAGGGATGGACCGAAAGAGGCGTATGTTGTTTGAAGCTACTGTCAGTGACAATACGTGTTTGTTTTAGATCCTCAGTACTGAACTTAACAGGTAACACTGGTCTGCTGTTTTCGCTGGTATCATTGTTTACATGGAGCAGGTTCATGTTAAAGCCATTAACCCTCTGAGACCCACAATAGACCTGTTTTAGTCTTCTTTAGGGGGATACAGGCGGTCTTTAGGGGGAGATAGCAGGTCAACAGTAGATGTCACATAAAAGTGGTGTACATCATCTGAAAGCTGGGAACCTGAAGATTAATTTGAGATGCAGCTCAGCACTGTGGGTCAAGCTGTTCTAGACATAAAATAGAAATAAACATGAATTAATAATCAAAATAAATAGTGAAAGTGTATAAGGGCTTAGAACATGATGATAGAAGTATATGATGGTCATCCCCATGCTCTATTATGTCTCATAAGTTGTTGCAGCAGTTTTTGGGGTTGAAACCATTTGTTACACAGATTTGGTGCTAAATATAACCATTTTTTACCACTGGAGAATTGATCAAACTGATCAATAATCCCTCCAAAATACCACATTAAGACGCCAAGACCTCGAGGAACACGGTAGAAAAAGCCATGCTGTGATTTGGGATCACATACTTTTGACATTTGGAGATTTCTGCATTTTTCTTTGATTGAATGGCGAGAACATCTGTTGTGTAAACTGCTCAGAAACCCCCTTATTGTTAATGTAGCTAGGAAAGCCATCCATCCTCTGAATGCTCTAGGTCTCTAGTCTGATACATCCATCCTCTGAATGCTCTAGGTCTCTAGTTTGATACATCCATCCTCTGAATGCTCTAGGTCTCTAGTCTGATACATCCATCCTCTGAATGCTCTAGGTCTCTAGTTTGATACATCCATCCTCTGAATGCTCTAGGTCTCTAATTTGATCCATCCATCCTCTGAATGCTCTAGGTCTCTAGTCTGATCCATCCATCCTCTGAATGCTCTAGGTCTCTAGTTTGTGGCTGTAAAGTTTCATGAGGCTGTGATTATCCTAGAGGTCACCACAGGTCATTTTATACAGAGAGGTCAATGAAATGTCTCCTATGGGGACTAACATCATCACACATGAATACAGTTGGGCTCATTGGATCCACAAGAGTCTCAGCTTTACAGTGATACCCAATTTACTTGATACCCCAAGCCGGGTTTGGACCTGCGACCCTCTAGCTGTGAGGCAACAGTGCTAACCGCTGCACCACTGTCATAAAGTGGGCATGTCTGTAAAGGGCAGACTCGTGGGTACCCATAGAACCCATTTTCATTCACATATCTGGAGGTCAGAGGTCAAGGGACACCTTTGGAAATGGACATGGCAGTTTTTCCTCACCAACATTTTGCATAAGTTTGCAGCATTATTTATCCTCCTTCAGGACACGCTAGCATGACACACCCTGGGATCTCTCAGGTTTTCTAGTTTCATGTGATATCTGTATCTTCACTGTACCACTAAAACTGAACCTGCTACAGCCTCTGAAAGACAGTAAAGTTGGTCTGGATCGCCTGCAGGTCTCAGGGAGTTAAAAACTGTTTCCACTGACCCAATACATCCACACATTATTGGATGTAATTAAGAAAACAAACAAACGTTGAGGTCCTTTTGTAGTGTTTCTCTTTCAAACTGTCTGTCTGCAGCACTTCAGTTAGGAAATGAGAATATGATGTTGATGAGTCTGATGAACACCTACTAGTCTAGAGCAGTTATAGCATGGGTCCAATAAGTCTGATGATTTAGGGTATTGTCTGTAATCCTGGTCTGTTGAGTGATGTGTGGATGTTTGTTCTGATGCTTTTACATCAACTAGTTCACATTAAACTAACTTTAACCAGCTACCCGCACATCTGACTGTTACTGAATTAACCGTTTGCCTATGACATGTCCTGACATCCCCCTCATATGTTCTGTTTTAATGAATCCCTGTGAGGCCAACATGTGATGTGTGAGCCTGATCAGTTACTGTCATGCGCTGAGCTGAGTGTGCTGACTCATAGTTTATGGTCACTTCCTTACGTTGGCCCTGAGAGCTCAAGGCTCTGCCAACACAGAAAACACAACCCAATAGAGAAACACGCTGCAAGAAGCTCACACGACAATGGGAACTGTATCCACTAAAATGTGATGCAAAAGCCTGTCAGGATGCTGATAGCCAGATTTAGTTGGACACCCAGTACCTGCGCCGTGTGATGTCAATATCTGCAGCGGCGTTGTTCCTGCCCGGCTCCCAGCTGTGCCGACGGAACGGAGACAAGGGCCGGATGGAGGCTCGCAGGATGGCAGACGAGACAGGATTTTCTGAGAGCTGGTCTTTTTTCTCTTCTTCTTCTCCTCCTCCTCCTCCTCCTCCTCCTCCTTCAGTCTGTCCTCCTCCTGGGATTCAGAACAGAAATACAAAACTATTACCCACTGTGACTCTTATGGACAACATCTGGATTTCTTTTGGGACATCTATGCATTTATTAGATAGTGACAGTAGAGAGATGACAGAACATGAGGGGCGGTCCTCAGCCAGATGTGAACCGGGGCTGCGGTTCATAGTCGGCACCCTGACCCCTGGACCATCAGGACCCCCACATCACCTTCCCTTGTTAGATGAACTGAATGTATAGTGAGGTTGTGTGACGGACACGAAACAGGATTACTTTATAGATACAGTTTAAGGTTCACATGAAACATTTATTCTAAAGTAGCAGCTTCTGATAAATCATTTGGTGTTCTTTGCCTCGTTATTGTAGAAGGAACATATCAGACAGAACTTCTGCCCCTTCCTGTGGACCAACATGGGACCTTATTTCAGAAAAGTGGCATATTTCTTCTGATATAAGGTCCCATGGGGTCCACCGGAGGGGGAGGGACTTTGCCTCTCAGTATACATAGTAAAATAAATATATATACAAATTATGTATACTACATATACAAACATAGTAAAATAAAATAAAATGAAAATGGACAAAGTATATGTACTGTAAATGTAAAAGAATTAAGGAGATGCAGGGTCAGGGTCTGAAATGAACTTTTTTCACTTCCTGCCACTGTGGCAGGTGAGTATTTTTTTTTCTGCCACTCAGAAATTTTATCTCCCACTTTTGAAATCTCTGCACTAAATGAAGGAATAACATTTTAGATCTGGTCATTCAATATTCAATATATATCCAAATATCCAAAATAAACTGAAACATGATACGGCGTGCGTATGCGTCATTGTGCAGCATAACTGTGGGAAAGCATCAATAAGAGGAATCGATGGTCATGGAGGCTTGAGATGCCAAGAAAGCGGACAACTACGGTTCTCTAATCTCATCTCTAGTGTTTTACCTGCCTGCCAAAGTGGCAGGTGTCCTGATGATTTCACCTGCCAATGCCAACAATTTACACGCATTTGGCGGGTGGCGGGTGCTAATTTCAGACACTGGTTACAAGCATAGAAATATAAAGAATGAATGGGAAACAATTGTATTATGGGTGCATCACACTGTAATTACGAGTTAGTCAGATAATAATAAAACAATAGCTCATTTTAACATAATAATCTTGAAGATTTTCATTTAAATAAATGTCTGTTAATTAACTATCTATCGCCGAATGAGGTAACACAATGGCGATTGAGCCCTCTAATGAAAGTATTGTGATATAAATGTATATACTGTATATTTGCAGTATAATGAACTGGGTGTGTGTGGCGACATTCACACTGTTTTAAGTTACTACTAATGGAGACCCAACGTTTCCTACTGCTGCAGCTTCATATTCAAAAATTTAACTGGCAAAACATGAGTTGACTTTTATAATGAAGTAGTCGCAGGAAATGCAACATGTTTGTCAGTGAGCTTGACACCGACCGCTATAGTTCATCAAAAATCTGCATATGCAACAAGACGACGGACATTTTTGTCATTTTTTGACAGCGGATCAGTTTGAAATATTGCGAGCAGTAATGGAAGAAGAATTAGCAGACACACTGAGCTGTTAGATGAAGAGCTGCAGGTGACACACCTCCAAAAACACCTCCACTCAGACAGAGGGTGAAAAGAGGAACTGCAGCACAGCCGGTATGAGAAAGCGTTCTTTGAACATTAATTAGTAGAAACCAAAAATACAAGTATGAACCTGAAAACGAGCATGATAGGTCCTCTTTAAACCGCATTAGCTGTTACCACCAGTAAACAGGACTGAAATCTTACGGATTGACACTTTAATCTCATTTAATTGAAACTATGAGGGATGTAAAGCCGACAGTTTTCAGTTTTTACAAATTTTAACTGAAATACCAAAATGTGTTGAAATATACAAATATATCACTTATAAAAATAAAATAAAACCCGGTTTAACATTTTTTAGTCATTAACATCTTTCTGCTTCCTGCCTCCAGACTGCCTTTACAGTAAACTTGAAAGCTCAGAATATACTATAATATATATATACTGGAAAAACAAAGTTTGGAAACTTGTGTTTGGTGGATTATTTCTCTGTTGTTACAATGCTAATGGTCATTGTATTTTACATGGTTGGAAAGCCTGTTTATTTACCTTCACAATGATGTCCAACTTGTAAGGATCATGCATTTGTGGGATGAGCAGCACAGCTGATTATGTGGGTAGCGCCCAAGAAAAATGTTCCAAAATGCTCTGCCAATGGTAAACAGTGTATTCTCATAAGGCTACCAGGAAGCCTGCAATGACTGCCCTTCACCATCAGGCCCGTTGGTGCTGGTGTCGACAACACAGACAATGGAACCTGAGCATGTGTGGGAATGTCATGTTCAGTGATGAGTCCAGGTTCTGTCTGCGAAAGTTGGATGGTAGGGTCAAAGTATGGAGACGACGTGGAGAACGCTATGCTGATTGTTGCACCGATGGAGTAACAGCTTTTGGTGGGGGCAGTGTCATGGTGTGGGGCGGCATCTCCCTCACTGGCAAAACAAGGCTTGTCATCATTGAAGGCCATCTCAATGCAGTGAGATATCGGGATGAGATTCTGCAGCCAGTGGCGATCCCATATCTCCACAATCTGGCATCTAACTTCATCTTCCAAGAAACAACGCTCGCCCCCACAGAGCCAGGGTTATCACAGACTACCTCCACAATGTGGGAGTAGAGAGAATGGAACGGCCTGCCAAGAGTCCAGACCTCAACCCAATTCAACACTTGTGGGATCAGCTTGGGCGTGCTGTACGTGTTAGAGTGACCAACACAACCACGCTGGATGACCTGCAACCAATCCTGGTTGAGGAATGGAACGCCATCCCACAGCAACGTGTGACCAGGTTGGTGACCAGCATGAGGAGGAGGTGCCAGGCTGTTGTGGCTGCGTATGGATCTTCCACCGCTACTGAGGCTCCTGACGGTGTATTAAATGAATAAAGTGTAAAATTGCCAATATGTCTTGTTTGTTCCTTGTTACTGATAGAGAGTTCAATCATCCAATCCACCAAACAACTCAAAACAAGAGTCAACACCAACAGGCGAATACACTGTTTACCATTGACGGAGCATTTTGGCAAATTTTTCTTGGGCGCTACCCACATAATCAGCTGTGCTGCTCATCCCACAAATGCATTATCCTTACAAGTTGGACATCATTGTGAAGGTAAATAAACAGGCTTTCCAACCATGTAAAATACAATGACCATTAGCATTGGAATAACAGAGAAATAATCAACCAAACACAAGTTTCCAAACTTTGTTTTTCCAGTTTATATATATATATATATATATATATAATATAATACCTCTGTCCTCTGTTTCAGACTTCCAGGACAGTCTGGAGCTCCGAGGGGCCACAGCGTCAGGTGTGCCCACTGACAAAGCCCCCTCAGTGGGACTGAGCGCTCCCTCTGTCAATGCATCGTCTGTAGAGGACGAGGAGACACGCACCCCTCTGTCCCTGTGTCCAACGCATGGGGGAGGATCCTTCGGCTATAGAGGGAAAGAAGACATCAGAGAAAAACATTCAGCAGAGCATATGCGAGCGCGCATATGCGATGCGAGCGTGCATGGAACACCGACCCGGTAGATTTATACCTGTAAAACGTTACAAACAGTCCCTTTAATAAAAAAACAAAAAAACAACTCAGATTTGAAAGGATTCTGTAAGACGAGGTTCTGGGGGAAACAGCACATAGCCACATGTGGTCTATGGAGTTGCAGGACTGTGAGAAAAGTCAGTGGAAAAGGCCTCTTCCAGAACATGTGAGTCGCACGGCGCTGCACTGATCCCACTCTGAACCCTTCAAACTGTCTCTCTGCATGCACACAGCTTTCATGAACATCAAATTGTTCAATAAATGTTATTACTATTGATCTTTGATCTGGTGTGAGGACTATGTGTCTTTATCTACACTCTCTGGGACCACATATCGCCCTCGTTACTGTCCATGCAGTGTGGAACAGCCAGTCATCTGGTTTTCCTCTGATTCCTGCCAAGCTGTAGAGGGAACAGTGTTTTCTGTCTGCTGTGTAACCCTCCTTTCACCAGACCTTCTCCCATCCTGCTTCATTTTAGAAAAGGCAGAAGGCAGCAGCAGCACTGTTCAGGGTTCCTGCTCCTTTCTATCATCAAATAGAATCATTTCCCAGGACATTTTCAGTGATGATCTAGCTGATATAAAAGACATGCAGTCCATTGTTATAACTTATCTATGAAATCATCTCTTACATGCTTAGAAAGTTAGAGACAAATTGATCTTAGAATAATGCAAACACAGCTGCAGATGACGTACAGCACTTCACTTTATTGTGAAGCTATCGCTGTGAAGATTAATCTCATTTTGTGGTCCAGTTTACCTTAAAGCTGCAGTTGGTTTGAGCAAATGTGATTAAAAGTTATTTTTATAAAGCTGTCTCTATATCCTGACAGTAGCGCATGAGACAGGTAATCTGTGGAGAAAATAGCCAATCAGAGCCGAGCAGTCTCTAAGCAGCTGTCAATCACTGCTCGCGAAACTTGTGAACTCTGATCAAATTTTTTCAATTCAATTTATTTTTATATAGCGTCAAATCACAACAGAAGTTATCTCAAGACGCTTTACATATAGAGCAACTATTGGAATTGATATCATTGGGTCGTCCTCAGACGGGATTTCAAGCGGAGCTTCCAGCTGTCTCAGTCCTCCATACATCTGGCTCGCTCGCCAGCACTGTCCAGCATCTCTCCTCAGTACGTCCATGTATGTTGGTGTGGGACGTCATACGTTTCGATACTCTTTGATGATGTGACTTTGGGGTGTGTTCACACAACATGACAAAAATACTCGTCTATAAAGTAGCATTTGAACGTTAATATGATCCTGAACATAACTTAGCCCTTTCATCTCTTTATCTCTTTATTTCCAGCTCTAGCCTAGCAGTTCATTCTCAGCTTAAGGAAAATAGGAGAATGTTGAAATCATTTTCCAGGACAACACAAGATTTTCCACATTTTCCATGTGTTTTCAATGTCTGGAAAATTGGTCAGCTGTTTTCCGGGTTTTCCAGGACGCGAGGGAACCAGGACTGTTATTTCTGACCCGGACATGAACAAAGAGCGTTACGAATGTCAGCTGCTGTGCTGACGTACAACCATCTGACACCAGTGTTTATGTGCAGTACCACCGGAGATCTGAATGTAAGGTCTTAACCAGGAGAGTGTGTGTTTGTGTGTGTGTTTCGTACCTTTTTAAAGACACTGTCATCCAGTTGTGCGCTGACTTTCACACTGTCTTTGTCTCTGTGCAGCAAACACACGGACACACACTCCTCTCTGTGTGGATGGACGTCTGGAAAGAAAAAGAGGAGGAGGGGACAGTGGTGAGACGAGACAGAGACCAGAACACCTGGCTGGGTCAGCGATCCAGGTAAGGGAGTGAAAGATATAACATGTTGTTCTTCAATAGAAGAGGCGCTGCCGTGTCTGAGCAAGTAGCTTATTGCAGCGCTGGTTGCAATCCTCCGAGACAGGAAGTTGACCTCATATCACCCAAACCACAGAGAAGCAGCCTGAGTGTGTGTGTGTGAGACAGTCAGCAGGCCTGCTGAACACAATGTCTGTTACATGTTTACTGCATGCTGTGATGCTAAAGTGACATCACTACAACACTACATGAAACTAAAGAAGTTGCATTAAAAAGGTTGTTGATCTATCGGTCTAGATCTGACCATGAGCTGAAATGACACTGTGATGCTGATGTAGGCGAGGTTTATTGATAACTGGTGTCTGAATTTCGACTTTCTAACAGTGATGATCACGTATCAACCACACTCCCTTCTGGTTGGCTCCTGCAGTCATTGGTTTACCACCTCATTTCATCTTTATTTAAAAACAAAACATTGCAACTTGCATACTTTGCATATAGATATATATTTAGATCTAGTGTTGATATGTACATTTTATTTACTGTCCCTTTGCATTTCATTCAATAAAGTACATCCATCCATCTATTTATCTATCTATCTATCCATCCATCTATTTATCTATCCATCCATCTATCCATCCATCTATTTATCGATCCATCCATCTATTTATCTATCTATCTATCCATCCATCTATTTATCTATCTATCTATCCATCCATCTATTTATCTATTTATCTATTTATCTATCCATCCATCTATCCATCCATCTATTTATCTATCTATCTATCTATCCATCCATCTATTTATCGATCCATCCATCTATTTATCTATCTATCTATCTATTTATCTATTTATCTATCTATCTATCCATCCATCTATTTATCTATCTATCTATCCATCCATCTATTTATCTATCTAGCTATCTATTTATCTATTTATCTATCTATCTATCCATCCATCCATCCATCTATTTATCTATTTATCTACCCATCCATCTATCATCCATCTATTTATCGATCCATCCATCTATCTATCTATCTATTTATCTATTTACCTATCCATCCATCTATCTATCTATCCATCCATCTATTTATCTATCTATCTATCTATCTATCTATCTATCTATCTATCTATCTATCTATCTATCTATCTATCTATCTATCCATCCATCTATCCATCCATCTATTTATCGATCCATCCATCTATTTATCTATCTTTCTATCTATTTATCTATCCATCCATCATCCATCTATTTATCTATCTATCTATCCATCCATCCATCCATCTATTTATCTATCTATCTATCCATCTATCTATCCATCTATCCATCCATCTATTTATCTATCTATCTATCCATCCATCTATTTATCTATCTATCTATCCATCCATCCATCTATCCATCTATCATCCATCTATTTATCTATCTATCTATCTATTTATCTATTTATCTATCCATCCATCCATCCATCTATCTATCTATCCATCCATCTATCCATCCATGTATTTATTGATCCATCCATCTATTTATCTATCTATCTATCTATCTAATTATCTACTTATCTATTTATCTATTTATCTATCTATCTATCCATCCATCTATCCATCCGTCTATTTATCTATTTATCTATCCATCTGTCTGTCTGTCTGTCCGTCCGTCCGTACATCCATCCATCCATCCATCAATCTATCTATGGTTTATTGGGACACCTCAAAGATAACTTACATATCAGCCAGCCATGTTGTCTAGCTTATTAATATGTACCAGAATATGTGCCCCTGTATTTAATGGGTTAGGTAACCCTGACGTACGGCCCCAGGAGCTGCTCCAGCAGTCTGCCTGTTAGTGGACAGTTTGAGGGCTCTGGTACAGATGTGCTGGTGTGGTATTTTGGTAGTGCAGTGTGATAAGAGGCTTAAGAGGGGATCCAGTGGTGCACTGCAGTCATAGAGCCAAGCCAAGGAGAGATGCTGGAGAGTGCTGGCGAGCTAGCCAGATGTATGGTGGACTGAGACAGCTGGAAGCTCCGCTTGAAAGCCCGTCTGAGGACGACCCAATGACATCAATTCTGATAGTTGTATTATCACTCTTCTACATCCACTACTATTGGTTTTGTGTTATTAGTCCTACTTGTATTAGTTATTACAGCTGCTGGGCTACTATTGTGGCTGCTTCTCTCTCTCTCTCTCTCTCTCTCTCTCTCTCTCTCTCTCTCTCTCTCTCTCCCCCCAGCCGGTCTCGGCAGATGGCCTCCCACCCAGGGCCCGGTTCTGCTCCAGGTTTCTTCCCAGTAATCGGGGAGTTTTTCCTGGCCACAGTGCGCGTGGTGGATCTTGTTGGGTCTCTAAACTACGGTGTACGGTCATAGACCTGCTCTATATATAAAGCGTCTTGAGATAACTTCTGTTGTGATTGACGCTATACAAAAATAAATTGAATTGAATTGAATTGAAGCCTGTCACCCGTCAACAGCACTTAATGCATGCTGCTCCTGTGTTCTAGGATATTGTCTTCACTTTATTTGGTAAAGGTACACCCACATAAAAATGTATTTATTAGGGCTGTCAATCGATTCGATTATTGAATCGTGATTAAACGCAAATTAATTGCACATTTTTTATCTGTTCTAAATGTCCCTTAAAAGGAGATTTGTGAAGTATTTAATCCTCTTATCAACATGGGAGTGGACAAATATGCTGCTTTATGTAAATGTATGTATATATTTATTATTGTAAATCAATGAACACAAAACAATGACAGATATTGTCCAGAAACCCTCACAGGTACTGCATTTAGCATAAAACAATATGCTCCAATCATAACATGTCAAACTGCAGCCCAACAGGCAACAACAGCTGTCAGTGTGTCAGTGTGCTGACTTGACTATGACTTGCCCCAAACTGCATGTGATTATCATAAAGTGGGCATGTCTGTAAAGGGGAGACTCGTGGATACCCATAGAACCCATTTACATTCACTGATCTGGAGGTCAGAGGTCAAGGGACCTGCCAGTTTTTCTTCGCCAAAATTAAACGTAATTTGGAGCATTACTCAGCGTCCTTTGCAATAAGCAAGTAGTATGACTAAGTATGACATGGTTGGTACCGATGGATTCATCAGGTTTTATAGTTTCATATGATACCAGTATCTTCAGTCTAGCTTTAAAACTGAACTGCTACAACCTAAAAATTGGTGTTAAAACAAATTTGCGTTAGTGTGTTATTATCGTGTTATTATCGTGTTATTATCGTGTTATTATCGTGTTAACTTTGACAGCCCTAATAATCATGATTTACTTTTCTGTTTCACTTTTATTATACAGTCTTCAACTAGAAGGTCTATGGCTGTGCTCAAAAACGAGCACACTGCATATTACATACTCAATCAGTATGTACTACTGCCTGCTATTTGAACAAATAAGTATGCCATTACCAACAGACTGAAAAAAAAGTCAGGTGAAATTTTATTTTTTAGAAAAATGATTCTGGCAAAACCTTTTTTCACCTTGCAAAATGTTTTTTCTTCCACCTGTGTCACAGATGAAAAAAAAATGTAAGGAACTTTCTTTTCACCTGTTCTGAGTCATAAGTTTTTCTCAACTTGCCTCTCAAGGCTTCCGTACATCAGATCTCCTGGTTACTTGATCGTGTCAGCACCAGACTGTTTTACTGTTTTATATATAAACTGTTTATAACCACACAAAGTTCTGATTGCTTTTGATTCATTATACAAAATACGTTCTATATTTATGCAGACAAAATCGGAGTGTTCGAGGTGTGTTACATGCGTGCATCAGAAAGTATGTCTGCATGTAAACAGCTCCATCCAACACAATGCAACCTGAAATATTTAAGATGGACACGGCCTGAGCAGTTGAGATTGTAATGTCAGTTTATTTTCATGCAGGGTCTCCTTTCATTTAATCCAGCCTTGTAATCTCCATGGTTTGTTTTAGTTGAGTTTGGTAGAGGAGAGACAGCTTTACGCCAATGAGATAATAAAACGTTTTCTCAATTCTGCCACTTTGGATTTAATCCAGTAAACAAACGATTAAAACATAAACGGACCTAATAAACTGAACCTTCAACGTGACAAGCCCTCGGGGCAGATCTACTTCTTCGTATGGCCAGATTTTACACATTGCACCTCAACGTATTCTCTGCCCCAACTCCACAAATAGCACTGCTTGGTCCAACACAGTCTCATGGCAGTTTGTGAAACAGTCACGAAATTTAATCTATTTGATTCGTTTACATTGGCACAAATTTCCCTTTTTTTCGTGACGCTCAGCACGACTTCAACTCTGACTTATGGTTTCACACAGGACACAAACACCGGTCTCCTGGGCCAAAGTCCTGTGTTTGTTGACCCACCCTTCCACCACGAAGTTCTCCCTACGCGGTGTTTGCTGCTCTTTGTACTTTCCGGTTCACAATTACATGAATTACATTTAAATTGATTTTGTGTGGACCATAATGTCTATGTACACAAATCAATACATTCAATTTTGAGACTATTTCATGAACTGCTGTGCGACTGGGCCGCTTGGTCAGTGCCCCTCTGCATCGGAGAGCGATGCACGGGATACCCCTCTTGCGTTACTTTTGGACGGACCGGGGACGGCGTGTCTCGTTACATGAATAGTATCCTTTCAAAATAAACTTCCATTTTCACAGGAAGTTAGGTTTAGGCAACACAACCACTTAGTCAGGGTTAGGAAACGGACGTGGTTGACGTTAACTTCACTGACTAGCGACTCACGGGACTGACGATGCCGACGAGTCACGTGACTAAAGACTGACGTGACAAAATAAGTCAACGTTACTTTCAGTTTCACATGGGTCACAAACAGCGGCCTCCTGGTTGAAAGTCTTGTTTGTTGGACCCGTCCACCACCACTCCCACCCGCCCTGAACGGACTCTCACTCTATTAATACTACGGCACTGCTCCGACCGTCAAATAATGCCGCTGGTAGGTTTACATCGGAGCTATTTGAAAGCTAGAAGAAGAAGAAGAATGCCTCTGTGCGTTGGTTTCCGATGCCGAGCGGCACTTAACAAACGGCGGGAAGTGAGAATGGCTTGATGACCTTTAACTTGACCTCTGTGTTCTGTTGGCAGATTGAGGCCTACTCTGTCGTGATGTTTGTAGTTTCCTTCAGAAGCACCACAATACTTACTGTCGGTATCTAAAATCATTCATTCAATAATTTCCTTCACATACTGAGACAAGCATCACTTAAACTGGTCAAACTCTAGTGTGCACGTGTGTTTCAAAGTACGTGTCAGTGGATTGAGAGCTTACCTGTACATGTTGACACCGTGTCGGGTTCAGGACAGAACACATCCCTCTCCCTCTGGATCTAAGAGAAGAAGGAAAAAGAGGAAGATGAGAATCATTTCTCTGATGAACAGAACGGGTACATTCAGATTAAGGTCATTTCATTGTTTGGAGTATGTTTTCAAAGGGTTTCTTTGTAGCACCGGTTTTCTCCGTTCAGATACCAGCCCAAACAATCATCTGCTGGTTCTACGCAGAACTCCTCGCAGTGTTCTCAGCGTCTCATCAATATTAAAATGATCTCGTCACACCCACTGGCTTCACATCTGACTGCTGACAACTCCCCCACCCACACAAGCAGTGTGCCCTGTGTGTGTGTGTGTGTGCGTGTGTCTCACATGTTTGTGTGGGCATATCAACATGTATCTGAGGAACCGCCACACTCTCAGATACACACTCTCAGATACACACTCACTGATGCACACGCACGAGTCACAAGCAAATGACTGTTCCACCCCTGCAAGCAGACACAGCCAGTCCAGTGTGATGTCAGAGAAACATAGAAGGGGTTCAGCTCATATATATATATATATATATATATATATATATATATATATATATACACGTTGGATATTAACAACAGGACATGTGCTTCCAGTAAGTAATGGATTTTAAAGTCCCCACTGGTCTGTTGTGTAACTCCTGCGGGCCGAGCCATCAGAGTGACCTCATATTTAGTTGTGTGATTGTTAATCACTGAAGCCAATGAGTCCTTTGTCCCCTCGTTCACTCGTCTCAATGGATCTGTTGTCCTGGCTCCATGCTGCCTGCTCTGTCTATTATCAACATCCTGCAGAAACAACAGATCTGTACAAAAGAGTGACTCTCCAACACGTAGGAAACAACAGGCAGCAGTCATCAATGGACATATTGCGCCAATAAAACAAGAACATTGTGTCCATTACTCCCACCCACGTTAGCTTTGGGCCAATAGAAACTCTGACATGGTTGGACACCTCACGTCCACCTGTCATGAATCAGTCACTTCACTCAGGGCGCAGCTCGGTAGCTGCACGTGTTGGATGTCTGTGTGAAGACGTACTCAACTCTCAAAAAACCCTGACATTAGTTTGTTGTTGTCTTACCTGCCATTTATACTCCTCGTACATAATCTATATGTTTATCTGCCAACAAAATCATATTTTAACCATATATTTGGATAAAAAAATAATAAAATACGATTTGTATTTTGGCTTTTTGTAATTGCTTTGGCGTTGCTGAGCGCCTCACATCTATCCGCTCTGTACGCCTCAGCACCCTGAACACCTTGACTTGGAAAAAATTCAACTCAGAGCTGAAAAGCGACATCATCTCATTTTGGTGACTTTCGCTAAATACCTGGAGCTACAGTATATGACTTTAGAAGAAAACAGCAGGAGGCTAATTAATGCGGTACTTGAGATTTCGGGTAAGTTGTTTTCATTCATTTAAACTAAAAATGTAATCAAAATTATTAACTATTAGGGTCACGTATAGTTCATGGTTTGTAATAAGATAACGTTAGCACTTATTTGGTGGTTGCCTAGCAACATATAAATTAAAAAGACAGCAGCAAACTGCAAAACCCAATGTCTGATAAGGCCAACTGTTAAAGCTGCAGTAGTCAGTATATTTTTGGCATCATTGGGCAAAAATCCCATAATAACCTTTCAGCATATTGTAATTCAAGTGTTCTGAGAGAAAACTAGACTTCTGCTCCTCCTCATGGCTGTTTTCAGGCTTTAGAACATCTAGCCTATGACGGGAGACTTTGACTAATCACAGGTCATTTCATTGAGAGAGCGTTCCTATTGGCTGTGCTCGTACTCGCCATTCCTTCAACAGATTTTACAATGGTGGCCACGTCACAAACTTCCTCATTTTACAGCTAAACCGTGCACTACAAGATGATTCTGAGAACATGTGAGGAGAGAAATAGACATTAACGTAACAGATTATTGATTCATATTTGATCAGCGCTGCCTAGTTTGACCGTTTGGTCGGAGTTTGAGAGTGACTGACAGCCAGCTCTCATAGACGGCAGCTGGACAGCAGACCTCAGATCAGCTCTTACTGCTTATTTTCCTCCGGTCTGTGAAATTTTGCAGATGTCGTTAGGAGCACCGGAGGACACAGAGGAACATGATTTTTTTCAGGTTACCTGTTTCATGTACTACTGTCAGGATATAGCAAACGATTTATAAAAATAACTTTTTTTAATCATATTTGCTCCAATCTCATCTTTAGCCTTAATGGTGGAACTCAATAGCGAAAATAGAACGGGACATTAGTGGGAAAATACAAGTCAGAATTGAATTGGGTGATATTGAATGATTTTCTTTAAAAATGGGGGGTTATGTATGCAGTGGGTGGAGGTTGTGTATGCAGTGGGTGGAGGTCCAGATGACATGTCCTTTTAAAAAAAGAGAAAGTCACTGACAAGAATTTAAAAAGTTTCTTTGGCCCAAAAGCATACACTTTAGGGACGATCCCTAACTTCAGCTCCTCCTTTCCTGTCTTCACAGTGTCAGGCTTCAATTCAGCTTTATTCTGAACTGAACATGAATATTACTGCAATAATGTGTTTGTATTCAGTTACACCCCTATTACACATCTGACCCAGCTGAAATGTGCAGGGTGTTTCCTGGCTGAAACTTCGTGGATCTTTGACAGGACACACACAGCTTCAAACAAGGAGCTTCAAATCCATCTAGGAACAGAAGAACCTGACAGAACTACACAAATGTAGAGGAGGACTGCGTTGATTTAGAGTAGTGATTCTCAAAGTGGGGTCCGTGGCACTCTGTCAGGAGGTCCAGTATCATTAAATAGTACATATCTACAGATGTAAACATATTGCGCCAATAAAACAAGAACATTGTGTCCATTACTCCCACCCACGTTAGCTTTGGGCCAATAGCAACTCTGATATGGTTGGACACCTCATGTCAACCTGTCATGAATCAGTCACTTCACTCAGGGCGCAACAAACCGTTCCTGCTGCTTAGCTTAGCTTATTAGCCAGCTAGCTACCTAACTGGCGAGCAAAGAGAAATATTTGAGTCAGTCCATATCGCCAAGTGACCCAAAGACCAAACTAGCTAAACTGAGAAAATACGACGACTAGGGATGTTAATAATTAACCGTTTAACCGTTAACCGACATTAAACATTTGAACCGATCAACGCTATCGGTTACATGGGGGGATCTACGCCTGTTATACCGCAACATAGCGTGTAATTAGTGTGCGTGTTCTCTAGCGCCACATAGTGGACACAGGAAGTGGTACAATTTACAATTTGCAATATGTCATTGCAATATGTCATTGCTTGGCGCTGGAAAGCGCCAAGCAAGGAATACCATCTAACTCATGAGCGCAGTCTCAGATGGTCACGGAACTGCACATCCACGTCAACCGGCGTACCGCCAGTACCACCGACATGCACAAGGGGCGAGGGCACGTTCATCGCTGCTTGCAGCTTTAATTCCTTCTTGTATGTGGAGACCCCCCCCCATGTCCACACTGAATGGAAGCATCCAGCACTGCTGACTGTAATACAAAACCTGCATCGTGGCTTCTTTCACACTGACCTTCAGGGTAATCCAGGACCTGTTATGCAATCATTTCATTTTCTCATTGTAGCAACACTTGCTTGTCCCAGCATTTCCCAGGATGCTCTTAGCTGTGAGTTTTACTTATGGGTGAACAGAGCAGACTGAACAAGAGAGTCAGAGTTTTCTGTCAATAAAAGATGTGCCAACAAGTACTCAGGCTGCACTGGATTCTATCTAAGCATCTACCGTATGTGTCTTTCTCAGTGGATGTCTCCCTCCATGATTCGTACATTTTCTACAAAAGATCTAGAACTACAACCTCATTCTGTCACTCTGAGGGACTGACATCAAATGATGTAAATTATGTTATGCAGGGAACATTTTCAAACTGTATAAAAAATCTGGTGTTAATCTACATTTTTATATTATTTATTTGTTTTCATTTGATATAAACCCCGTTGTTAATGCTAATAAAACAAACTGTTAGTTTGATATGTTACACAAGTTATTCCTCCTTTTTCGTTCGTTTTCCAATGAATGTCCAGCAACATGTGTCAATTTTCGCTCGTTACATGCATACAGTCTTTTCAAAAATACACTTTCGTCTTCACAGGAAACCACTTCCTTAGGTTTAGGCAACAAAACTACTTAGTTAGGTTTAGGAAAAGATTGACTTGGTTGGGCTTAGTCTTTAATGCACATTTTAAGATTATAATTTACAGCCTTTGGTGCACATTTTTTGTAATATGTACATATCTGTCACTGTAAATATAAATCCTACTCAGTGTACACACAGTATATAGACATCTCCACATGTACACACTGTACGTAATCATCCAGTCCATGTATATCATCCATTATTTATTTTCTTTGCACTATTTGTATTCTTACAACTTCTGAACACTTGACTTATATATAGATATTGTATTCTTATTTTATTTATATTATTGTATTCTTTTATTCTGGTATTTCTATTCTGTGTCAGTACATTGAGAGAGCTGCATAAAACCAGACTCAAATTCCATGTATGTATACCTGGTGAAATAAACCTAAACCTGATTCTGATGTGGATTCATCTGCAATAGTCCCCAACAAATGCACTATTTCCTCCTGTTTGATAAAAACTACAGTGAGCAGCTGTTTCAGGATAATTAAACTATATATGTGTGAGATGTTTTTAAAGATCTACATCTTCAGTACGAACCGATGCTTGGAGCTGAGAGTCGTCAGAGAATATTGAGAGATGCACACATTGTTGGTTTGAGTCTGCATGAGATTAGCTGACATAGAATATCAACTGCCAGATGTTTTAAAGAATAGCTTTCATTTCAAAGTTCAGCTGAAGTTAATGTGAGTTAGATCCAATCAAATGGGTATCTTCATTCTGGTAGTTGTGTGTAGATTTATTGTCAAAGTTTGGTCAACAAAATGACGACCAGGACGTAACCCTCTGCTGTAGGTATGAATGAATGAATGAATATGAACTTCAACTTAAGAATGTATTTTTGCACAGAACAAGGACTGTGGAGTTTGTCCCTACAGTGTTTCATCTCTTATAGTGCTGCTGTCTTTTTAGGAAGAGATCACTTCATGGCCAGTATGGACAGGATGAATGATTACATCAAGTTGACAATAACTCAACATACAGTACATGTGCCAAGTGAGTGTTGTATTGTATACTATAAAATATCTGAACCTATCCTGTATAATGAGCTTAGCTTTAACAAATCATGTAAATCTGAGAGAACTACAAGGCAAAGGTATGAAAGAGTCATGAGCTTCTCCCAGTTCAGACTCAGTCATTATGTACTGTATGTACTGTAGGTGTGCCTCAGTATGACACGTACAATGAGAGGCTGTCCAAACCCTCAAAGTCAGACATGAGAGACCTCAAATAACATGTGGGCCGTGGTGTTCAGAGAGCAGGAATAAACAGCATGATGAAATGTTCTAGATGAAGAGAGGATGTGAGCGGCGTGGGAAGACAACACCACTCATCAGCTCTACACTGCTGCATTTGGTGAGGCCTGCTGTATATCTCTGTCTGTGTATCTCTGTCTGTATACCTCCATATGGATATCTCCATATGTATATATCTATCTGTATACCTCCATATGTATATCTCCATATGTACTGTATATCTCTGTCTGTATACCTCCATATGTATATCTCAATATGTACTGTATATCTCTGTCTGTATACCTCCATATGGATATCTGTATATCTCCATATGTATTTACATGTATCCATCTGTATATTTCTGTCTGTATATCTCCATATGTATATCTCCATATGTATATACATGTATCTGTCTGTATATCTCCATATGTATATACATGTATCTGTCTGTATATCTCCATATGTATATACATGTATCTGTCTGTATATTTCTGTCTGTGTATCTCTTATGTTGCGTTCACACCAAACACTAGGCCACTCGCGCTAAAGGCGCCAGAGAGGAGAAGGGGCTTGTTTCCATAGATACCTACAACAACTTTTCTTTCCGCCATTTCAAGAATTAACCACTGTACTTTAATTATTATCAAAGACCTGTTTGATATCAACAGGTTTTTGGATATGTGCAAATATCGCAATGCCGACATTTTCAAGAAGGTGGTTGAAGGGAAGAAAGAGGGAGGCTGAGTTCACATGGTCCAACAAGTCCGCCAATGGTGGGAAACTCAGAGGTAATCACAGTACGCACGGCTGCATGTAAACGGGAATATTAGTGGGATATTAATTTTCATTGGTCATGTAAACAGCTATGTAGTAATAATGGGTTTTTTTTGGAATAAGGAATATTTTGTGCATGGAAACATAGTCAATGACTCAAGCAATCTGTTTCCCCCAGTGAGATAAACAACATCCCCTTCTTCTCAGAGTCTTCTTGAACAAATCTGAACACACAGACATCGTGAACAGCATCAGTACTAAGTAAGGGATAATGTACAGCGGTCATTGTTGTGAAAGAATCCCCAACAGGGCAATGCTGCAGGGGTCTCTCATCGCCCTGAAGGGGATTCTTTCACAACAATGACCCACTAGCTCTACATTATCCCGCTTATTACACGGCTACTTACTGAAGAAATCAATATTTTGACACAAAAACGGTCAGCCAGAGTCTGACATCAGAGCTGAGCCCATAGCAACGGTCTGTTATACATAGCAACGGTCTGTTATACATAGCACAGTCTGTTATACATAGCAACGGTCTGTTATACATAGCAACGGTCTGTTATACATAGCACAGTCTGTTATACATAGCAACGGTCTGTTATACATAGCAACGGTCTGTTATACATAGCAACAGTCTGCTATACATAGCAACGGTCTGCTATACATAGCAACGGTCTGTTATACATAGCACAGTCTGTTATACATAGCAACGGTCTGTTATACATAGCAACGGTCTGTTATACATAGCAATGGTCTGTTATACATAGCAACAGTCTGCTATACATAGCAACGGTCTGTTATAGAAAAATTACAGACCACAGTACGCTGTGATTGACCAATCAGAATCGAGTATTCAACACAGCCGTGTAATAATATCGATTAATGCACTTGTGTTTGTTTTCATGTTGCTCACTTGTATTGTATACTTAAAAGTATAGACGTACTGTGCATCATATGTACTGTAGTCACCGTCTCCTCTAACTGACACTGTAGTGAGCACGCCTGTCCCGTTTGGTAAATACACATCTCTTTCTCACACCTCTATCTGGGAGGATGTGAGACGGGTGGAAGAGATGCAAGTGAGGGAAGTGAGGGGCCACGTTAGCCAAGTGGAAAGCACCCACTGTCTCCACAATGTACTTCCTGTTTGCATCACCCAAAGCATGATGAAGAAAATGTTTCTCCAAAAATAGAGAGAATAAAAATATCGGGGGTGAAAAGACATTTCTGTTTGTTTTGTAGTACATTTTTGACAGTGCTAAGGCTCAGAAAGTCCCACCGACAGTCTCCTCTATCCATTCATACACAGATATCTGTGGTGTGTTAAAAACCTGTGAACATACAGTTTATACAGTTACATGTTCTAGAACTTCTACAGTACAGTAGCACTGACATGTGGACTGACATTTCTGAGTAGCCTACATGGAAATGAAAGGAAGGGAATGAAAACTGAACAAAGGGCCCAAAGGGTTAATGGATGCCTCCATATTGGTTACAGAATGCACACATTTGAAATATGCTAAACTCCTACAGGACATCGCCATTAAATCTGACCTGTGATTCAAATAACACTTTACTGTACTTTCGACTTTTTTTCATTTCTTCAATGTTCTAAATATAGATCTTTTGAAAAAGTCATAATTACTTTTATTCTATTGTGTTGTTTTGTGCTGATGGGAGCCTGGTTGGTTAGTGTCATCATCAGCTGACTGAGGGGACTGTTGTCAGGGTCCAGCTCTCAGTTTTTAGTGCTCTGAATGGGAGTGTGTCTTTTGGACTTAGATTTAGATGTGTCCAAAATGTTATTGCCCGTTTTTGTATGTTTAATAGCAATGGGAAACGTCCCAGTTCAGCTCGGCAGGTGTTATTTGGTGTTTTTCTTTGGACGTTTAGAGTTCTTCGACAGAATTCAGTGTGCAGGGTCTCTATTAGGTGTCTGTCCTATGAGACGTGCTCCAATCTACTGAGTGGCCCCCAGATCTCACTTCCATATTAAGCTATTGGAAAAGTTACATCATCAAATATTTTTGTCCAGATTCTAATTGGAATGTTAATGTTGAATAACTTGGTTTTAATGCATACATTGCCTTGTGTGTATTAGGGGTTTAAGAAAATATGGAAAAAATTGAATATCGCGATATAATGTTTTTTGATGCTGTATCGATTCTAAAAAACACTGTATTGATTTTTAATTAATAGTTTAAATGCAAAGATGAACTCAGTCAATACTTTATTTCATTGGCAGAGAGACATGTCCTCTCAAAGTAGAGCTATGATGCTAGATGTTACAGGGACTGTGATAACTGCAAATGAAGATCCCACTGTTCTGATTGCATAAGTAAAGTAAACTTTTTGCTCAGATTTTAATACCTGTGGTGGCGTGTTCTTTATTTTATGATAGTTTTCCAAAAATTTGATTAAAAAAATTGCAATACATCGCCTTACTTACAGTATCACTATATATTGAATCGTAACCTCTGTATTGTTATACGTATCCTATCGCCAGATTTTTGCCAATACACAGTCCTAGTGAGTATCATTTTGTGTGTGTTTCATTTGTGTGCTATTCAAAGTAAAATGGTATTTGTTTTCAAGACATCTGTTTTTTGTCTTTTTTGAGAGATCATGATTTGTGTTTTCTTGACCTCCAAGGCCCAGTTATGACAGTTTTGTTCCAGGATGGTCAGGTTATGTTGAAGACCATCTCTGGTTGGGGATAACAGAATAATGTCATCTGCATAAAGGAGATATCTAATATCTGTGTCTAAAAATGTGAGGCCCAGAGCTGCTCAACGGTCCAACTGCTCTGCAAGGTCATTTATGAACCGGTTGAATAATGCAGGACTTTAAGTTTGAGTTTCACTGCTTTATCTTGCCGTCAGACAGCTCTTTCTGACGGGAACTGAATTGAAAGTGAAACTTATCTGTGCTTTCTCCAAAGCCAGCCGTATAGATAGATTCCACTTTCAGTTCAGTTCGCCGTTGGAAAACATTCTAAAAATAGCGCACACTTAAATGGATATAAATTTTTTAGGTGAGCCTTTCTTTTAGGTGGCTAAAATACGTTTTTCTGCCGTCCCTGTCCACAGCACCGTATTGCTTTGCTCTGGCGCTGGTACTCCTGTCTGTTTCTTGATGCTGGAGGCACGCCAACCGTTACCTACTGTAACTAACCTGCTATGGATAAGTACCTCATACAACCCCACTTTAAATCTCCCAAACTATCACTTTAATGAGATGATATGCAGTAAGAGATATCCAGACATAGATGTTATACGGACAGAGGCGGGCAAATATGCTGCTTTATGCAAATGTATGTATATATTTATTATTGGGAATCAATTAACAACACAAAACAATGACAGATATTGTCCAGAAACCCTCACAGGTACTGCATTTAGCATAAAACAATATGCTCCAATCATAACATGGCAAACTGCAGCCCAACAGGCAACAACAGCTGTCAGTGTGTCAGTGTGCTGACTTGACTATGACTTGCCCCAAACTGCATGTGATTATCATAAAGTGGGCATGTCTGTAAAGGGGAGACTCGTGGGTACCCATAGAACCCATTTACATTCACTGATCTGGAGGTCAGAGGTCAAGGGACCCCTTTGAAAATGGATATGACAGTTTTTCCTCACTAAAATTTTGTGTAAGTTTGGAGCGTTATTTAACCTCCTTCACAGGCTAGTATGACATGGTTGTACCGATGGAATCATCAGGATTTGTAGTTTGCTATGATACCAGGATCTTCACTCTAGCTTTAAAACTGAACCGCTAAAACCTCTGAAAGATCGATTGCGTTAATGCGTTAAAGAAATTAGTGGCGTTAAAACAAATTTGCATTAACGTGTTATTATCGCGTTAACTTTGACAGTCCTAACAGAAACTGTTCTAGAACTTCTACAGTACAGTACCACTGACATATTGACTGACATTTCTGAGTAGCCTAACTTGTTCTGAAATTAGCAATGTATGCATGCCCAGCCAGGACATGGAGTGACTCTGCTAAAAGCCTGTATATAAAAGGGAATGAAAACAGAACAAAGGGCCCAAAGGGTTAATGGATGCCTCCACATTGGTTACAGAATGCATACATTTAAAATATGCCAAACTCCTGCAAGACATCGCCATCAAATCTGACCTGTGAGACTGCAGATAAAATTACTGTTAGCATGACTTCTTTAAAATCCAATCCATTCCAAAGTCCAAGAGGAGCGGGCTAAAACAGCGAAATAAAAAAACGACACTTTCAAAATATCAGTACTAGCCCAGGTTTGTACAAATATTCCTACATGTATTCCTCTAAATATTGTTTGTGTAGTCATTCACACTCACACACACACACACACACACACACACACCCTCCTACCTTAATCAGCACCACATCCACAGTCCTCTCTCCTTTTGCACAGAAGCTGTACCTCCGCCTGTGTCTCTCATACATGCTGGCGGTTTCACGCCGTCGCTGAGGATCGATGTGTTAATACACAAGTTGTGTATGAACCATTTCGCTGCTTAAATCCTTAAATATGACACCTTTCTCTCTCCTCTCTCACTCGACTGCAACCCAGTCAGAAAAACAAATAACGCACGTATAAGAATGGCTGAGGGTGGAGTTCCCAGGGAAAAAAAAAAAGATCCAACTAACAGTTTCCACAGCTGCAGGCTGCTGATTTTCTTGACACCATAAGAGAGAAAAAATCAACCGTAACTAAACAGTTTTGTACCACTAATTAACTACAGAAGAAGAGAAATGTGTCGAATCAACGCTCAAATTCACTGGTGTCACATATTCCAAACCAAACCGAGATGAAAACCCAAGTGTTGGTCCTAACGTTAAAACAAAAAGAAGTCCTGCATGTCCACAGTCTGATGTGTAATCCAGTCTGCTCCTTCTCGCTGCACTTTGGGTTGGAAAATGAGCCTCTCTGCCCACATCTGTTCAGAACAGTGGCCCCTCCCTCCATCCCTCCTTCCCACTCTCTCTTCCTTTTTTCCTTCAGGCCCTCCATTCCTCTCTCTCTCCCTCTCTCTCTCTCACACACACACAACACCCATCACATCTGTCCTTCACTTTGAAACAAACTCCCTCTCATCCATTCGCTCCCTCTCTGCTGCTCCCTCACAGCCCGGGAACAATGGAGCTCTATCTGATAAGTGCCTCTGCACTTTGACTTTTCATCTGCTGGAACAGAGGAGAAAAAATGAAGTGAAGTGAAGTCTGCTGCTGGATGAGATGAAGCGTTACTCTGCTGCTGTGTTTATGATGTTCTTCAGTGCTATGGTAATTACATATGCTTCAATTACAATCTCCTGTTACACCCATATGCACGATCAAAGCAAAGTCAACCCTCTTGTTCCTCTGTGCCGCAGTCCGCTTCCTCTTCTGTTCACATTGTTGGAACAATTAGAAATGTGAAGTTAACACGTGATGTTTTTATGTAAACAAGGAAGTGTTTTGTTCTTTTCTATCACAGAGTGATGCTGGTGGTGCTGCGACCAGCAGACAGTTCAGAAGAGCCTGCATATTGGCTTTAAAGCTCGGCTGCACAGTTCTCACTACCTTTACTTAAAGGGACTGTATGTTTTACACGTAGAAATCCTTCTTTGTTGCCAATGTGTGAACAGGTTGTAACCTAACCGAAAAAATGACTCTCTGGGTTTCCTCTATCAGCCTGTAGACTGCTTTTAATGTGAAGAACCCCGGCCTGTTTTTCTGGGAAAATCCAACGGTTGTGACGTCATGCGTGCACGCGAGTGCCTTCGCCGTAGCTAACGTTTGGTTAGAAATGGAGTCTGTTTACACCAACAAACAACCACCTTGCACGTCTTGCAAAACAAGAATGTGACCGACGTCGGAGGAAAACTAGTGTTGTGGGAGTGAGTGTGTGTACATGGGAAGTGAATGGTGAAGCAAGAGAGCGAGAGCGCCGGCAAGAGTGTGAGAAAACGAACAAGCTAGTGAAGCAGAAGAGTTTAGCTTTTAGAATCAGTGAAAGTTCAGTGGAAGTTGCAGTTTGTGCAGAAATAAATGCTGCAGCTCCTCCAGACCAACAGAGGTTTATCGTGTCCTGTTTCCTGCTGTTGAGTGGCGTGACGGGGGTTAACTCTGGCGAGAGTAACGTTATGGACTCAGTGACGGGGGTTAACTCTGGCGAGAGTAACGTTATGGACTCAGTGACGGGGGTTAACTCTGGAGAGAGTAACGTTATGGACTCAGTGACGGGGGTTAACTCTGGAGAGAGTAACGTTATGGACTCAGTGACGGGGGTTAACTCTGGAGAGAGTAACGTTATGGACTCAGTGACGGGGGTTAACTCTGGAGAGAGTAACGTTATGGACTCAGTGACGGGGGTTAACTCTGGAGAGAGTAACATTATGGACTCAGTGACGGGGGTTAACTCTGGAGAGAGTAACGTTATGGACTCAGTGACGGGGGTTAACTCTGGAGAGAGTAACGTTATGGACTCAGTGACGGGGGTTAACTCTGGAGAGAGTAACGTTATGGACTCAGTGACGGGGTTAACTCTGGAGAGTAACGTTATGGACTCAGTGACGGGGGTTAACTCTGGAGAGAGTAACGTTATGGACTCAGTGACGGGGGTTAACTCTGGAGAGAGTAACGTTATGGACTATCTGAGGTCAAATCCTAACCTTAACTATCTGAGGTCAACTCCTAACTTTAACTATCTGAGGTCAACTCCTAACCTTAACTATCCGTCTGTACTGTAGCAGTACAGACCAGTGATGGCTTTTACATTTCTACTCTGTTCAGAAGAAACTGAAGAGCAGACGAACAGACAAAAGACAGGCGAGAAGATCTTATTACTTATTTATTATTATTATCATTAATTTAACTGTTTTCACTTTTCTTCTAACTACACCTGCTGTTGTGAACTGTTCTGACTGCTGCTGCTGCTGCTGCAGGTGAAGCTGATGGAGCTCTACAGCTGGTCGTGAATTCACTCTTTGTTTTCTCTTTAATAATAATCATAATCAGGAAATGGTGGTTTGTAAGCAACATGACAACAGACAATACCCCTCACAGTAAACCTGTCCTATATTCAGTGTGTGTGTGTGTGTGTGTGTGTGTGTGTGTGTGTGACAGAGCACTAACTTACAGCCAACAAGTGGAAACATTCAGCTTCATCTGTAACTAATCAGCAGCACATAAACACAGCTATAACCATGGTAACAGCTGTACTGTACACCATCCAGCTGTGACGCAGAGAGAGAGAGAGACAGACGGAAAGAGAGACAGACGGAGAGAGAAGAGACAGATGGAGAGAGAGAAGAGAGACATACATACAGACAGAGAGAGAGAGACGGAGAGAGAGAGACATACAGACAGACAGACAGACAGAGAGAGATAGAGACATATAGACAGACAGAGAGAAAGAGAGAGAGAGAGAGAGACAGACAGACGGAGAGAGAGAGAGAGTGAGAGAGACAGACAGACAGAGAGAGAGAGAGCGAGAGAGAGACAGACAGACGGAGAGAGAGAGAGAGAGCGAGAGAGAGACAGACAGACGGAGAGAGAGAGTGGAAGCAGTTATACCTGCTCTGACCACAAGGAAGCAGTAGAGGACCAACACTCACACCTCTGACCTCCCACATACACACGGCTGTGGGTCGGCAGGCATTTTGAGGAGGAGGAAGAAGAAGGAGGAAGAAGAGGAGGAAGATGAAAAAAGGAAGAGGAGGAAGACAAATGAGAGGTACAGGATGGTCCATCATCATTAATCCTTTAAGGCATTAGCATGTTTGTTCTGCTTCGGTCGGGTCTCGAACTCACAACCTCAGACACAGAGGGGCAGGTCACTATCTTGGTGAGTTTACTGCCCGGGAAACAACTACCACTTCACACTATGACATCACACTACGACTTCACACTATGACTTCACACTATGACATCACACTATGACTTCACACTACGACATTACACTACGACTTCACACTACGACATTACACTACAACTTCACACTACGACTTCACACTACGACATCACACTACGACTTCACACTACGACTTCACACTACGACATTACACTACGACTTCACACTACGACTTCACACTACGACATCACACTACGACTTCACACTACGACATCACACTACGACATCACACTATGACATCACACAACGAAATCAAAATATGACTTCACACTATGACATTACACTACGACATCACACTACGACTTCACACTATGACATCACACTATGACATCACACAACGAAATCAAAATATGACTTCACACTATGACATCACACTATGACATCACACTATGACATTACACTACGACATCACACTACGACATCACACTACGACTTCACACTACGACATCACTATACGACTTCACACTACGACATCACACTACGACTTCACACTACGACATCACACTACGACTTCACACTACGACATCACACTACGACATCACACTACGACTTCACACGACATCACACTACGACTTCACGCTACGACTTCACGCTACGACATCACGCTACGACATCACACTACGACATCACACTACGACTTCACACTACGACATCACACTACGACATCACACTACGACTTCACACTACGACTTCACACTACGGCATCACACTACGACTTCACACTACGACATCACACTACAACATCACACTACGACTTCACACTACGACTTCACACTACGACATCACACTACGACATCACACAACGAAATCAAAATATGACTTCACACTGACATCACACTGACATCACACTATGACTTCACACTATGACATCACACTACGACTTCACACTATGACATCACACTATGACTTCACACTATGACATCACACTATGACTTCACACTATGACTTCACACTATGACATTACACTACGACATCACACTACGACATCACACTACGACTTCACACTACGACATCACACTACGACATCACACTACGACTTCACACTACGACATCACACCACGACATCACACTATGACATCACACAACGAAATCAAAATATGACTTCACACTATGACATCACACTACGACATCACACTACGACTTCACACTATGACATCACACTATGACATCACACAACGAAATCAAAATATGACTTCACACTGTGACATCACACTACGACATCACACTACGACTTCACACTACGACTTCACACTACGACATCACTATACGACTTCACACTACGACATCACACTACGACATCACACTACGACATCACACTACGACATCACACTACGACTTCACACTACGACATCACACTACGACATCACACTACGACTTCACACTACGACATCACACTACGACATCACACTACGACATCACACTACGACTTCACACTACGACTTCACACTACGACATCACACTACGACATCACACAACGAAATCAAAATATGACTTCACACTGACATCACACTGACATCACACTATGACTTCACACTATGACATCACACTACGACTTCACACTATGACATCACACTATGACTTCACACTATGACATCACACTATGACTTCACACTATGACATTACACTACGACATCACACTACGACATCACACTACGACTTCACACTACGACATCACACTACGACATTACACTGCGACTTCACACTGCGACATCACACTACGACATCACACTGCGACTTCACACTACGACATCACACTACGACTTCACACTACGACTTCACACTACGACTTCACACTACGACATCACTATACGACTTCACACTACGACATCACACTACGACTTCACACTACGACATCACACTACGACTTCACACTACGACATCACACTACGACTTCACACTACGACATCACACTACGACATCACACTACGACTTCACACTACGACTTCACACTACGACTTCACACTACGACATTACACTATGACTTCACACTACGACTTCACACTACGACATCACACTACGACTTCACACTACGACATCACACTACGACATCACACTATGACATCACACAACGAAATCAAAATATGACTTCACACTATGACATCACACTACGACATCACACTACGACTTCACACTATGACATCACACTATGACATCACACAACGAAATCAAAATATGACTTCACACTATGACATCACACTATGACATCACACTATGACATTACACTACGACATCACACTACGACATCACACTACGACTTCACACTACGACTTCACACTACGACATCACTATACGACTTCACACTACGACATCACACTACGACTTCACACTACGACATCACACTACGACATCACACTACGACTTCACACTACGACATCACACTACGACATCACACTACGACTTCACACTACGACATCACACTACGACATCACACTACGACATCACACTACGACTTCACACGACATCACACTACGACTTCACACTACGACTTCACACTACGACATCACACTACGACATCACACTACGACTTCACACTACGACATCACACTACGACATCACACTACGACATCACACTATGACATCACACTACGACTTCACACTACGACATCACACTACGACATCACACAACGAAATCAAAATATGACTTCACACTATGACATCACACTGACATCACACTATGATTTCACACTATGACATCACACTACGACTTCACACTACGACTTCACACTATGACATCACACTATGACTTCACACTATGACATCACACTACGACATCACACTACGACATCACACTACAACTTCACACTACATCACACTACGACATTACACTGCGACTTCACACTGCGACATCACACTACGACATCACACTGCGACTTCACACTACGACATCACACTACGACTTCACACTACGACTTCACACTACGACATCACTATACGACTTCACACTACGACATCACACTACGACTTCACACTACGACATCACACCACGACATCACACTATGACTTCACACCACGACATCACACTACGACATCACACTACGACATCACACTACGACTTCACACTATGACATCACACTATGACTTCACACAACGAAATCAAAATATGACATCACACTATGACATCACACTACGACATCACACTACGACATCACACTACGACATCACACTACGACTTCACACTACGACATCACACTACGACTTCACACTACGACTTCACACTACGACATCACACTACGACATCACACTACGACATCACACTACGACTTCACACTACGACTTCACACTACGACATCACTATACGACTTCACACTACGACATCACACTACGACATCACACTACGACATCACACTACGACTTCATACTACGACATCACACTATGACTTCACACAACGAAATCAAAATATGACATCACACTATGACATCACACTACGACATCACACTACGACATCACACTACGACATCACACTACGACTTCACACTACGACTTCACACTACGACATCACACTACGACATCACACTACGACTTCACACTACGACATCACACTACGACTTCACACTACGACTTCACACTACGACTTCACACTATGACATCACACTATGGCATCACACTATAACGTGCTAGCTGGCTAACTCAACATATGGCATATTCACACTGTGAAACGTATTTGACAAATTAATGGATTTATTTGGCAAATTAATGGATTATGTCTGCTTATGATATGGTAAAAGGTCAGTTTCTATCTGCATATGATATGGTAAATACAGCCGGAGCAGATCACCCCTATATTTCCATTTTATTCCTGTTATTTCCCGTTAATTCCCATGGAAAGTTTCCATCTTGAATATTCCTGGAATTTTGCTACCCTTAGGAACACAAGAACTAATTTTCAGATACAAATTGCTTTTTTAGATTAATAATGAGGGGAGTGTTTATATAATAATCATGACATCTGATCTGTTGGCATAATTATCATAATAAAAGTTTCATGAAGTGTTACCTCTACTGCAGGGGTCTCAAACTCGCGGCCCGCGGGCCAATTGCGGCCCGCAAGACGATATTTTGTGGCCCCCACCTTGATATGAAAGTTTAATGTTAGTGCGGCCCGCAAATTTTTTTTTTTTTTTTTTTAAAAAGTTTTTTTTTTTTTGGGGGCATTTTTTCATTTTTATTGACAGGACAGTGGATAGAGTCTTGGAAAGGGGGGAGAGAGAGAGAGTGGATGCGGAAAGGGCCACAGGCCGGATTCGAACCCGGGCCGCCGCGGTCAGAACCAAGTCTTGTTACATGGGCGCCCGCTCTACCAACTGAGCTAACCAGGCGCCCTCGGCCCGCGAGTTTTATGTGAATGGCAGTTTGCCGTGGAAGGTCCCTTTGTTGCGCGAGCCCGAGCTGAACGAACCTACCAATCACAGTGGGGTATATGGCTCCCGGGGACGGGCAATCGGCCGGGCTTGATGCAAGCAGAGAAACATTTCACAACAACTATGGCGGCGCCCGTGTAACATCGCATAAGCTTGATTAAAGCTTGATTTATACTTCTGCGTTGAATCGACGCCGTAGCCTGACGTGCACCTCTCCAGACATGTAACTACACGTCGCGGCGACGCAGACCGCAACAGCTGTGATTGGTCCAGTCTCTCAGCGATGCTGAGCGGCCAGGACCCCGGACAACCACAGAAAGTTCTACTTCTCTCTGCCTCCATCTTTTCAATGTTTGTTCACACAAATCCACTCAGATATATGTTCTCTTTTCGGCGTTCCAGTAATGTCAGTAAAAGTTCTGTGGTTCAACAGTTATTAGCTCCAACTCTGCTCAGTTTCTGTTTGTAGTACAAGAAGAAGAAGGAAACTCATAGAGACGCCGCCGCCAACTAGCGGTTTGGTGGTGTAATTGCAGAGCAACACAAACACAGCAGGCACAACTTTATTGCGGAGTGACACCAGGTGGAATGAATATATATCTTGTCACACAGCCCCAATCATGTCTTTTTCAAAGCCTGCAGTGAAGAGAAAGGTTGGTGACGAGCACAGACAATTTCAGGAAAAGTGGGAGACGCAATAGAGGCCATGTTCAGAAGAACCGTTCATGTTCTTCAATGTTCCATTCATGTTCAGGACAGTTCATGTTCAGAAGAACCGTTCATGTTCTTCAATGTTCCATTCATGTTCAGGACAGTTCATGTTCAGAAGAACCGTTCATGTTCAGAAGAACCCATTCAAGTTAAAGAACTGTTAATAATGACGTTTGAGAAGATTGTTTTTTTTTTAACAAAGCTTTTTTTGTGGACCTCACCCAGACTCTGCCTCCAGCGGCCCCCAGGTAAATTGAGTTTGAGACCACTGCTCTACTGATACATGATCAAAATCAATAATTCATGTATAAAAGTTTGTACACTAAAACAGAACTAGTAGTTCGTGACCATTCTCTGGCTAAGATGTTTTGATGATTGATTTGACTTCCAATGAAATTTTATTAAAAAACATGAGCCCCCAGGTCCCTCCAAAAAATCACGGGATGTTTTGCCAGGGGGCCAAATCCAAGATGGCCGCTGGCACCAGTTCTAACAGTCAGAATATTATAATTGAGTTTATGTCATTTGCCCACAGTACCTCAAACTACATTTAGATTTGTTCTGTTTTAGTGTACAAACTTTTAGTTGTATTTATTTATTTGATTTGATTTTTGGAACCATCATCAACCCTGGTTAGATTGCTTTCAATTCAAAGTTGTATTATTAGATTACATGCACCTTAAATCAAAGTTCCAATGTTAGGCTTCTAATGATGGGCAGATACAGAATAATTACACCTTAAATACAGTCAATCATCAAGGGAATCAGCACATGGTTGTTTGAGCCTTTAAACATTAGAATATTTGACATTATCTCGTCTACACTGCAGTAAAGTTATCAGTTTGTTTTTTTGTGCAATGACTTAGTTTCTACTACACTGTAGAGCTGTCTGTACTTGTCCTTTAAGTTGATGTAGCTCTTGGCTCTGTGACATTTACCTAAAGAGAATAAAGTAGTGTCTTACTTTGCTTCTGTCATCTCCTACTGCAGTTTCCTGTGGATTTATCCCTCCCCATTCCATCCTCCCCGCTCTGTCTCTGACCTTACATCGTGCAACCCAACCAAAACAAGCTGAGGTAATCCTGACCCCCCCCCCCCCCCTTTCTCCCCCCCCCCCCCCTCCCACACACACACACACTCACTCACTCACTCACATACACACTTACACTCACAGTAGGGCCCAGGCCTTAAAGTTCCCATATCTCTACTGTGACCTGCTGCTCCAGGAGACCAACTACTGCGTCATTAGGAGATACTGGCGAAATGATTGATATGGTTTCAGGGGTGACCTTGGCCTGGTCTGGTCTGGCCTGGCCTGGCCTGGTCTAACCTCAAAAGGCTTGGAGAGCAGTGAGGATGTGAGAGCAGCTAACTCATGTTCATATCATCTGAAGAAAGGAGTGTGCAGGCAGAATCATGGGAGCTGTGAGTTTGGCACTGAGTTGGTGTTCTTATCTGGAGATGTATCAGTGGAATCTTCAGGTCAATTCCCACAGCTTGTATTATACACCTATCTCCTGATTCAATACTATCACGATATTTGGGTGCCGATTCGATATGTATTGCGATTCTACAAGTATTGTGATTCGATATTACGATTTGTATTGATTTTTGTTAACTTTTTTTTAACACTAGACCATGGGAACAAGTTGAATCATCCACTTCTAGGGACTTTTACTTTGGAAAACATCTAAATGAATCCAGTAAAAATGTTGATTTTCAGCATGTATGTAGTCAGAGATGTCACAATACCATAACGTTTCCTGTCCGTGACAGAGTTAGCATGCAGCTTTAGCTCTGCTCTGTCTAGCTCTGCTCTTCCTGAAAGTGTTTCCATCCTTTACTGGATGTGTAGTGTTTACCACGCTGGATTTAACATGGGAGGGTGCAGGTCGTATCTACGATGACCCTCCAACGTTTTTTACTTTTGTATAAAACGTTGTTTGTTTTGGTTGACGGATACGGAACCGATATGACATCACGTTACTCAGACTACAACAATAAAAGCGGTAACTTCCTTCTACCTCCACATAGACTCAGATGGAGCAAATATATTGATTCTGTTATTAAAACATCCATTTCAAAATCGTTAAAAAAAATCACAATACATAGGTGAATCCATTTTTGTTACGTGCCTTGTCTGCTCTGTGAATGATATCTTAATTGTGCCAAAAGTTTTCTTCTCCAAAAAAACTAATGAGTTAAGGCCTCAGTGTGCTCCAAAGGAAGTGCTTGTCAGATTGTCTAACAGCGTTTGACAGACAATGTAACAATCAGTGACTGGTCAGGTGTGTGTAGGTGAGGAAGCAGGCAGGGCTTTAACTCCTCTCTCAGCTCCCACTCAGACAATAACCTTATATTTTTAGTAGTGCTGTCAATTGATATTATTATTATATATAATATAATATTTAATCGCGATAAATTGCATGATTAGCTAATCGCAAATTAATCGCACATGTTTTATCTGTTCTAAATGTACCTTAAAGGAGATTTGTCTAGTATTTAATACTCTTATCAACATGGGAGTGGGCAAATATGCTGCTTTATGCAAATGTATGTATATATTTATTATTGGGAATCAATTAACAACACTGATCAATGACAGATATTGATCCAGAAACCCTCACAGGTACTGCATTTAGCATAAAACAATATGCTCCAATCATAACATGGTAAACTGCAGCCCAACAGGCAACAACAGCTGTCAGTGTGTCAGTGTGCTGACTTGACTATGACTTGCCCCAAACTGCATGTGATTATCATAAAGTGGGCATGTCTGTAAAGGGGAGACTCGTGGGTACCCATAGAACCCATTTACATTCACTGATCTGGAGGTCAGAGGTCAAGGGACCCATAACTTTGGAGCATTATTTAACCTCCTTCATGACAAACTAGTATGACATGGTTGGTACCGATGGATTCATCAGGTTTTGTAGTTTAGTAGGATACCAGTATCTTCATCACAGCTTTAAAATTGAGCCGCTAAAACCTAAATATCGCACGTTAATGCGTTAAAGGAATTGGTGGCGTTAAAACTAATTTGCCTTAGCGTGTTATTATCACGTTAACTTTGACAGCCCTAATTTTCACGTTCATAAAATGTAAACAAATTCACCAACATGTAGGATATTACACCTTCTGATCGGATCACCAAATAAAACATGTTAATGCCAGGTGTGAACGGGGCCTCAGCCACTGACACCTAATGTAATGTTATCCCAGCTGTGGAAATGTGTCGAGACAGTTGTTGCTCAAAACCCTTTTGGCCAGATTAAAGAAGTTGTAACTGCTAGGAAGGGTAATGCAGATGTATCGGCTTTGTTCACCTCTGGATGGATCCAGTATATTTCTATGATTAGACAGCACCCTAGTGTTTCATACTGCATATGAACGTGTCTGTTTCCTACTGTAACTGTGTAACAGTCTCCGGTCATACCCCACGGAATAAAACCTCACAGCACCAGGAAACATTTTGGCCGTGACATTTGAATATTTTCATTGCATTCATTCTAATATTCAGTAAAAGCTCACCTGCAGAGTGTGTGTGGCATCTGAGTCTCTCCTGGTCTGTTGACACTCTTCTGCTGCTGCTGCTGTAGAGGACAGAGAACATTAGTTCATTATTACAGGACATCATCAAGTTAGTGTTATGAAAAATAAGACAAAATGCATCTGTGAGCACTTCAGATTTTGCCTCTTTCTCAGTGGATATTGCATTCTTTCTCTTTGTGCTATGCAGGCTAGTCAGTGTTGGTGTGTAGGATAGAATACATCAACGGGGCTGTGGTAGGAGATAATGGGCCAATAACACTTCCTATACTGTGTCTGTGTGGTCATGTTGAGAGAAACCCTGCAAAATAACTGAAAGAACAATACAAAGCTCAACCTGGACCCAGAACCAGGTCATTACAGATGGGCTGGATGAGTTCAGAGTTATGAGAAGTGTTTCAGGTGATGACTGCATCTTCAAGTGGTGCTGCTTCACGGAACCGTCTGAAGTTAGACTAAAATGCTCATGTTAGATCTTGATAAAAATTAGGCTAAAATGCTCAGAAAACTTCTTGTCAGCTTATTTATTAATAACTATAATCTCCATGGTTGTGTATGACTGAGATGAGAGTTTCCATTGTATAAAAATGGACTTAAGACAAGGACTTTTGATCTCAGGACTATGACTACATTTTAAAGTGACAGGGCTGTCAATTGATTAAAATATTTAATGTGATTAATCTCAAATTAATCACATTTTATCTGTTCTAAATGTACCTTAAAGGAGATTTGTCTAGTATTTAATACTCTTATCAACATCTATACACCTATATATATATGATACCAGTATCTATATACATATATATATATATATATATACCAGTATCTATATACCTGTATATACAGACGTAGGCAAAATTGTTGGTACTCTTCCGTTAAAGAAAGAAAACCCCACAATGGTCACTGAAATAACTTGAAACTGACAAAAGTAATAATAAATAAAAATTTACTGAAAATGAATTAATGAAAATCAGCTGTTGCTTTTGAATTGTGGTTCAACAGAATCATTTTAAAAAACAAACTGATGAAACTGGCCTAGACAAAAATGATGGTAGCCCTAGAAAAGATTGAAAATAATTTGACCATAGGGACATGTTAAACTAAGGTGTGTCCTGTAATTAGCATCACAGGTGTCTTCAAACTTGTAATCAGTCAGTCTGCCTATTTAAAGGGTGAAAAGTAGTCACTGTGTCAGCTGATGTTATTTACATCCACTGCAACAGGAAATAAACTGGGACACATTTAGAATGTTTACGTTTAAAACTGAAACTGTGAAATCAACGGCTTGTTTCAAACGCAAAGTTTCTGAATACGGGCTTTGTGTATTTCCCTTTGGATTGAGTGTTTTGATACTTTCACAGTATTTATATATCACTTAAACCTACTTTATAATATAAAAAACATTCAAATCTCACTTTTTAAACTATGGGACCTTTAAGTAAAGGATCTGAATACTTCTTCCCCCACTGCTGTAAACTGTACAGAGAGCCGGAGGAGATAAACTTCATCGGAGCTGTGGCTCTGACCTGAAATCTGATCAACTGCTTTTGACCTCTTCTGCTTCATAACGTGACTTCATATAATCCTGAATCAGAAGGTACATGATGAGGATAATAAAAGTCCACATACTGTGTGATTTTCTCTCTCGACTGTCAACAGTCAACATCAGAAGCTCCTGGATGTCCCCAGAACTAGACTGAAAAACAGAGGCGACCGAACCTTTGCGGTGGCTGCCTCTACTCGGTGGAACAGCTCACCTCTTCATATTAAACCTGCTCAGACCGTAGAATGGTTTCATTCTGCTGCTCTTTTACTGCTGTTATGTGCACATTATGCGTATTGTTTTTGCTCTGTTCATATTGGTGTTTGCTTTGTATTCATTTTTATTATGTACATGTTCAGCACTTTGGTCAACTGTGGTTGTTTTGAAACGTGCTATATAAATAAAGCTTGACTTGACTTGAACACAGTCTGAACCAGACTGGAAAAAGATCCAAAACCTTCAGTAGATCAGCCCAACAGACTACATGTGTGATGTGTGTTCAGTGATATGAGAAGGAGAGTGATGACTTGCTTATTAACATGGAGCACCTGCTGAGTGCTCTTTAAAAGTGCCATCCAGGGGCGTATTATGAAGAAAGACCAAAGCAACACTACAGACGATGTGGCTGAGAGCTCACCTCAGATGAGCTGTGATCTGAATGTGATGATGAAGATCCTGTTAGGGAGTTTCCTCCTCTCATGGTGACTCAGTAATGTTTGTGGTTAAAATAATTAGGGGGTGAAATGGAAAGCTTCTCCCAGACCCAGCCTGTCATCCAGCCTGGAAAATGCTAGAACATTCTATATGTACAGAGCTGCCACCCTGGCTGCCTCTTTTACTTCATTTATAGTAACTGAAAGCGATTTGAGACTACTTCATTCTGTTGATGTTTGGTTGATCTGTGAGTCTTTCATTTCTACAGGTTTCTCTCCATTTCTTTTGGTGTATGATGTGACATCTACTTTGTCATCTTCATGCTGCGTTATTTGCATAGCAGAATAGTTTGGTATGATGTCTCTACTTCTTTCTGTCCATCAGCCAGGTTAGTAACCTTGTGGGCTCATCAACAGGTTCAATAGCGTTCCGCTGCAGATCTCCGGGCTCAGCATGGACCTCCGGCGCTGGGACCTGTCTCCATCTGTGTTATCACGTGAGTTAAAGCTAGGCTCAGTAAAGCTAGGCTCGGTAAAGCTAGGCTCGGTAAAGCTAGGCTTGGTAAATTTGAGAAACTAGCAACAGTACGCTACATTTTAAAGAGGACGTATGATGCTTATTCTCAGGGTCATACTTGTATTTTAGGTTTCTACTAGAACATGTTTACATGCTTTAATGTTCAAAAGGTTTTAATGTTCTCGTACCGGCTGTGCTGCAGCTCCTCTTTTCACCTTCTGAAACACTTTGTTTGAGGTCCTTAGAACTTAGAACAACTCACATCAACCCTAAAGGACAATTTAACTTCATTCCATAACACCTGGTCTCCTTTCCTGCAGGACATTCAGAGCTGATTCCCCTCTACACCCCCCCACACAGATCTGATCAAATACAATAACTCAAAATAACCCACAAAGTACCAATAGCCATCATTCATGTGATAATGAACACCTGTGCTTTTCTAATGTCAACATGTCTGCAGGTGCCTGTCTAGGTTGTATTTATATAGTGTTGGTCATCAGTTCTATCAGTTATGATAACATTGGTCTCACCAAATTCATTGCTGAGATCATCCAGATTATCTAAACCACTCATGTTGGTAATAATCCCTCCTTGCATGTAAGTATGCATCAACGTTTAATAAGGACGTTGATCTGTAAACTGTCATGTTCACACATTTGGGTGATCCTAATCTACAGGTTTATTTCCAACCCGTCTGATCGTGTGACTGCTCAGTTTGTTGATCCACCAGACTTCTTTTTAGTGATGTCACCACACTACCAGCACGTAGGACCCTGTATAGCCTATTGCCGAAGTTCCTTTTCTAAAAAACAGGTGTTCTGACTGCACAGCATCCTTTCCTATTCTGAGTACAAGCTGACGTCTGGATATTATAACGTACCTGCGGTAGGGATCACATGACAAGCTCAATAAAAATGACAAATGTTAGCATTACCATCATTACTAGCTATGAACACATGTTAGAATTACCATCATTACTAGCTATGAACATATGTTAGAGTTACCATCATTACTAGCTATGAATATATGTTAGAGTTACCATCATTACTAGCTATGAACACATGTTAGAGTTACCATCATTACTAGCTATGAACATATGTTAGAGTTACCATCATTACTAGCTATGAACACATGTTAGAATTACCATCATTACTAGCTATGAACACGTTAGAGTTACCATCATCACTAGCTATGAACATATGTTAGAATTACCATCATTACTAGCTATGAACACATGTTAGAGTTACCATCATTACTAGCTATGAACACATGTTAGAGTTACCATCATCACTAGCTATGAACATATGTTAGAATTACCATCATTACTAGCTATGAACACATGTTAGAGTTACCATCATTACTAGCTATGAACATATGTTAGAGTTACCATCATTACTAGCTATGAACATATGTTAGAATTACCATCATTACTAGCTATGAACACGTTAGAGTTACCATCATCACTAGCTATGAACATATGTTAGAATTACCATCATTACTAGCTATGAACACATGTTAGAGTTACCATCATTACTAGCTATGAACACATGTTAGAGTTACCATCATCACTAGCTATGAACATATGTTAGAATTACCATCATTACTAGCTATGAACACATGTTAGAGTTACCATCATTACTAGCTATGAACACATGTTAGAGTTACCATCATTACTAGCTATGAACACATGTTAGAGTTACCATCATTACTAGCTATGAACATATGTTAGAATTACCATCATTACTAGCTATGAACACATGTTAGAGTTACCATCATCACTAGCTATGAACACATGTTAGAGTTACCATCATCACTAGCTATGAACACATGTTAGAGTTACCATCATCACTAGCTATGAACACATGTTAGAGTTACCATCATTACTAGCTATGAACACAGGCCCAGGTTAGACTGTCTAACAGGAGAATGTAACAGACTAATAAAGACTGCTACACAGCAGGTCAGTCACTGAGTCACAACTGTTACAAGATGATGATGTGGCTCTGCATCATCATCCTGCAATAACACACACACATCTCTTTACTTCTATCTTTGTGAGGACCATCATTGACATAATGCATTCTCTAGCCTCTTACCCTACCCTTAACCATCACAACTAAATGCCCAACCCCAACCCTTACCCTTACCCTTACCCCAACCCCAACCCTGGCCAAAATGTCCTCCCTGTCCATAAATGTCCTCACTCCGTTGGTTAAAACACACACACACACACACACACACACACACACACACACACACACACACACACACACACACACACACACACACACACACACCCATTTCTCAGCCCACCTCTAGTTTCACTGTCCACTATTAAGTCTTGATGACATCATCAGGTTGCCTGGTTACCGTGCCCCTACAAACAGTGGCGCCAGATCAACAGCCATCTCTCTCTTACACACACACACACACACACACACACACACACACACACACACACACACACACACACACACACACACACACACACAGAGAGAGAGAGAGACACAGTCCCTGCCCTGTTACTGACATTATTCTGCCGTGTCTCTTGGCTTCCTTCGATGCTAAAACTCACACTGTTAAAAATGGAGGCTGAAATGGAAGGGTCACTAAATATCAGACACTAATTAAATCTCACAGAGCTCTGATGAAACAAGTCAAATCTCCTGACCTCCTTGAGATAGTAAAGAGTAGGACGAACAATTCATCATTTTAGAGTGCCATTTTCAAATTACTGTCGCAACAAGCTGTAGTGGAAGTCTAAAGCTGAGTTGATTTTTAGTCCCTAGAACTACTTTTCAAAGAACTAAAAGGTTCCTTCAGCCTACTGTGAGCTGGCCTGCGAAAATTAGGCAAATTAGTCCTCTGATGCAGTTCAGTGTGCCCGTCGGTTTAGTCTTAAAAAAAACACACTGGAAAAAAAGAAACCTTTCGTCTTACTGCGACGATATTTACTGCTGCATTTATCTACTGATGCACGTTGGATGTAATGAATGAAATGCAGCGGAGGGGGTTCACAACATAACTCTAGAGGGAATGTAATGTGTACAACACAGAGAGGTCTGGTGTATTGGGATGTAGTCTACACATTACACCCTCCAAACAGAATGCGACGCCAGCAAGCTTCCGTGACAAAATCAGTTTGATTACATAGTTTTCTATTGCAATGAGCTAACTTGCCACGGCGTGCCGTTTTGAGCTGAACTTTCGTCAGACGCCCTGTTTCCATTTATTCCTCATTCCAACGGTCGAGGAACGGCTGATTAGTGAAGTTGAAATGAGGAGTTATCTGATATGTTACCTCCTCATTTCACCTACTTACTTAAGTATAAAACCTGTTTTCTGTTTAAAAATAACACAAACGTCGGAAGAGAGCAGGTAACCTACTACTCACCCATCTTTTAAGTGGCTACGTCTCCAGTCCGATCTCCAGCATACAGCTGATCGGTAAGTGGTTTGTTTACATGGCGTAACAGAAAGTGCATATTTAACTGTGTGTGGACAGAGAATGTCCAATGTTATTATCTATCTTCTTGTCTTGTTGGTTTCTTATTCTCTCAACATATTATTCATCATTACAATAAAGTATTAGTTCTGCGTTCTTATGAAAGTATAGATGCATTTCTAGTGAGCCCCCCTGTGTCTGTCACCCTCCAGGATGACTTCACATCACAACCAAACAGATCAGTGTCTGACCTAGACATTTTCCGACTGACTACTACCCCCACAAAACCACTGGTGAAGAAGTTGTGAGCTTCCTGTAGTTCTTTAGGTTGCACTGTGTGTGAATCCCTGCGTGATATCACATATGTCAAAACATAAGCTGATGGCATTGAGTAACATTAGCGCTGCTACTGTCTTGAACCTGCATGGAGTTCACTCAGATATTCAAGTCTATTACGTCATAACATGATATGGCTGTAGGGTATTAATATTATAAAGGTAAGTTTAATTCATCATACAATGTACTGAGTAAATGTAATAGTGTCACTTACCAGGTGACCAGAACATATCTGGGAATGACACTTTGGGCCATTTAGTTGGGTCATTTGTCTTTTATAAGATATGGACAATCATCTACTCTGATTCTGTCTGATTTTTGCACGTAACGTTCTTTGTCGAGTGAGGACAAGGACTCTATATAAGACATGGCACTTTTGTACGTAAATGTATGCTATCAAAAACGGGGCTTTTCGAGCATATCCGGACGGGGGAAGAGGATTGTTTTCCCTTACGGCGACTCTGTACAGGACAGAGGGGGTCGTATCCTGTACTGATTGTAAAGCCCCCTGAGGCACATTTGTGATTTGTGATTTTGGGCTATACAAATAAAACTGACTTGACTATGACTGTATGTATGCTACTAGTTACTATTGTTGTGTGGCTACCGCAAAAACACTCACATGTGATGGATTCACAATTTCACAGTGTATAGAAAATTAAAATTTATAACAGGCAGAGCCGGTCTTCTGGTACTTACTCGCTAACTACCTAACGTTTATTCAGCACTCATCGTTTATCATCGTTTATCATCGTTTTATCATTGTGTATTAGTAAACACAGGCTTCTAACAGATGACTCGCTCTCATCTGCTGCTCATATTATGTAACGTTACTGATTTAGCAGAACGGGAACGTTATATCAACACATTACAGCCCCTTATTACACGGCTGTGTTGAATACTCCATTCTGATTGGTCAATCACGGCGTTCTATAATTGCTCTATAGCAGACCGTTGCTATGTATAACAGACCGTTGCTATGTTTAGCAGACCGTTGCTATGCATAACAGACCGTTGCTATGCATAGCAGACCGTTGCTATGTATAACAGACGGTTGCTATGTATATCAGACGGTTGCTATGTATATCAGACTGTTGCTATGTATATCAGACTGTTGCTATGTATAGCAGACCGTTGCTATGTATATCAGACTGTTGCTATGTATAGCAGACCGTTGCTATGTATAGCAGACCGTTGCTATGTATAGCAGACCGTTGCTATGCATAACAGACCATTGCTATGTATATCAGGCATAACAGACCGTTGCTATGTATAGCAGACCGTTGCTATGTATAGCAGACCGTTGCTATGTATAACAGACTGTTGCTATGTATAACAGACCGTTGCTATGTATAGCAGACCGTTGCTATGTATTACAGACCGTTGCTATGCATAGCAGACCGTTGCTATGCATAGCAGACCGTTGCTATGCATAGCAGACCGTTGCTATGCATAACAGACCGTTGCTATGTATAACAGACCGTTGCTATGGGTGCAGCTCTGATGTCAGACTCTGGAGGACCGTTTTTGTGTCAAAATATTGATTTCTTCAGTAAGTAGTCGTGTAATAAGTGGGATAATGTACAGCTAGCGGGTCGTTGTTGTGAAAGAATCCCCTTCAGGGCGATGAGAGACCCTGTCACAACAACGACCCGCTAGCTGTACATTATCCCTTACGTGTTCCCAAGCTTGTATCTCACGAGACCCCCCTGGTACTCGGAGCTCGTGCATTAAGGTGCCATTAATACCACCAGCGGACAATTATGCAGGTTTTATCAATAAATGTGACATGACTTTGTAACTTTGTTAAAAAGTCATGAATGTTTAATACACCACTAGAGCAAGCTGATACTAGTCAGTTCTTTCTTGACAAGTTAGTGAGGTTTACTTAATTACTGAGCGGTTTTAATGAAGTGGCCCGGCAGGTCCTTAATAACAAGCAAACTGCTTATTCTTTTTCATGTACAAACACACGCAGTATGTGATAATGCTTTGCACAAACTTATTGTGTAGACCAAAAGAAGTGCAATTAGATATTTTGCCCATATTGTTCAGCCCAGATAAAGAGAGAGGTTCATGTGTGAAAGAAAGATAGATGGTGAATAGAATGAAAGCAGGGCAGGAAATGAAAGAGAAGAGTGACAGTAGGACTGTGAAGCCAGAAGGACATACTGTACAGTACAGAGTAGAGTAGAGTAGAGTCATTCACCTGTCTGGGATGTGACGTCCACTGTGACCATCTCTTTCCTTGCTTCCTCATCACTATTCATCTTAATCTTTTCTCTCTCCTTCCATCCATCCACTGCATCGTGAGCGTCTTCATCCAGCCCTGCAAACACACCGACCTCATTGTCCATAGCGACAGACTCGCCTCTGCCAGCATCAGGAGGGATGGCAGGGACCAGCTTTATGGATGACTGGTATTCTCCCGTTTCATCATTCACGGGGCCGGTCGGCTCCTCTGGACTGGGATCGGCCACGGGGGTCGAGTCACGGGGGGTGACGGGAAGCACTGAGCCGCAAGTGAGCGGCAGAGTGTGAATCTCCCCGTCACGTGGTGCTTTAACCTGGCCGTCCAGCTGTGGATCTCCCTCATGCTCTTCAGCTTGACAGTCTGAGCCCGACGCGTCCCTGAATGCTGTTTCACAGCTCTCACGTTCCTTACACTCCGAGCTGTGTGGACTGTCCTGCCGTCCTACCTCACCCTCTGCAGTTATGGATTGTAAAGGGTCACTATCACCTCCATCCTGTCGGTGTTGTATCCCGCTCTCCTCCTGACAAACAGACTGATCTTGGGGCTTTCCTAGTCTGGGATTCTCCTCAGAATCATGGCTGAATGTGTCAGAGGCCTCTGGATGTTGTCCAGGACGGGGGAGTTGCAGCTGGGTCTCTACCTGCGTGTGGCCTTGGCCGTCTACCTCGGTTGGAACCATTTCATTTGCTTCTGGCAGAAGTTTTATATTAACTTCCTCTTCTTTAGGTAGTGGACATGTACAGATATTTTGTGTACTTTCTGTTTGGATGTCCTCTTTGTCGACTTGTGGTAAACTAGGAGTGTCTGGGTTAGCCTGCTGGCTGCTGCTGAGCTGTGCAGCTGGTAGCTTTTCTGTCTCAGTGTTACACTGGGACACTACACAATTAGCCTCCTCTGATATTTCAACATTAGCTTGTTCTTTAGAGGTGAACTGATCAGCAGGTTGCTGTTCTGTCCGAGCTGGGAACAGCTGACAGTTGTCTTTGGACTGAACAGTGTTGAGTAAATGGTCTGGCAGCTGGTTTGATGACTCTTGCCTCTCTGACTGATTGTCTGCTAACCGTTGGCTCAGCTCTATGCTAGCCATGGCTGATGCTATTGCTACCGCTACAACTGCTACCGCTGTGGCGACTAGGCCTTCATTGTAGTCCTGCTCTCGCTCTCTGTCTATGGAAGACAACTCCTTGCTGTGCACCACCCCACTGTCATTTCCTTCACTCCTACTTCTTTCCTCGCCTGCTTCCTCTTCACCCACCCACAACTCATTTCTCTTTTCCTCCTGATCTCTCGGCATCTCAGAGGCCAAACAATGCTCTAAATATTCCACCGCAGTTGTCTCGGCGCTTCCTTCCCGTATTTGAAGCGGTAAAACATCCGCTGTACCTTCAAGCGGCAGACCCCAAGCTTCTGTCGGACGCACGGATTCCATAAATCCTCGGGGTCCTCCCGCGGGATCCACAGGCTGTACTGGTGTGTTCGACTCCACGGATCGTACATGTTGTGTATTCTGTTCAGGAAATTCCACAAGAAACGAGTCCTCTGTGAATTCTATAGGATCTGAATGTTTGACAGGAAGTTCCTTCGGACAGTTAGATTTCACCGAACCTGTCCGGTCCACGGATGTTACAACTTCACCAGCAACCGTCACATCCTCAATTTCTGACAATGACTCCACATTATCCACGGTTTGTTTAGCTGGACTGGCAAGCCCCTTTAAATCCAGCTGTGTCGGGCCAGGTATTTCCTTTTTTACTGGTTGCACAGTTGTGATTTCCTCTATAGTTGCCTCTCTGATGTCCACTTGACTAAGTTCTGAAGCAGTGACAGTAGAATCTGGGTTATCAGGTCCATGACAGTTCATGATGTCATCCTTTGTTTGTAGAGTCTGTGAAGCAGTCAGATCTGCTCTCCTGTGGTCTGTCGGGCTGAACTCTGGACTGGTATCACTGGGATCCGAGTTTGTGACGTCACAGTCGGGTCCGTGAGCTGGCTCCGTCTGGCTGGGTAGATGCATGGTGTCATCGGCTGAAGACTGGACGTCTGCCCTTCCTGTCGTGTCCTTGGCTTCTGAGTCGGCCTCTGACTGAGCGTTCAGGTTCGTCCCTTGTTCTCTCTGTGTTTTTACGTCTGTCTGACTCTGAGACTCTATGCTGGAGCTGGAGCTAAGCTTGGCCTCTGCGCCTCCTCTCTTCCCCCTCTTCTTCCTCCTCTTCTTCCTGGCTTTTGCTCCTTTCTCTCCGCTCCCTTGCTTCTCTCCTCCTCCCTCTTCGATGTCTGCCGTTTCAGAACTCTTTCTGCTGTGAGTCGTCTCTGTGTTACTGACCTCCTCTCTGTCTCCCTCCACTCCTCCCTCCGTCCAATCTGGCCCTACTTCCTCCTCTCGCTGTGATCCGTGTACTTCCCGTCTTTGTGCAGCAGGCCCATGTGACGGCGCTGGCTGTGATCCAGCAGCATGTGGCTGACTAAGAGCTGAAGACAGTTGATGAGAACTAAAACCCTGCTCTAGCAGCTGTGGAGAACTAAGACCAGAAGCTTGGGCTGAGCTCAGATCACATTCTCTCTGCTCCAGCTGTTCATGTTTTCTCTGATCCTCTGTGTCACCGTCGTACCAAACTGACTGGGAGTTCACTTCCTCTCTGTTACAGTCTTCATTGGCACCCTGGTCTACGTTTTCACCCCGATACCAGACTGTTTTTGCTACGGTTTCTGCTTCATGTGGGGGTGATCCCTTTCTGCTTCCAATCCAGCCCCCATCCCGCCATAGCCCTCTCCGGGGTTTTCTCTCCGTGTCCGGGGACTTTGGGCCGGTCCTCCTGCCGGACTGGGGACTGGTCATGGTGTCAGGTTGGCTCGGCTCCTCTGGGTCTGACTGGCTTTCCTGGGGATCCTGGGATTGTTCCTGGCCCATGGTTACTGAAAGGAGAGAGAGGATTAGATTAAGGATTGCAAAATAAATGTATGCTAAATCTGGTCTGTTATTTGTATAGTTTTGGTCATCGTTTCCATCGATTACTCTCCAAGTTCATTAGAAATCTGGAAAGACGGCAACATTGCAACAAAAAAGCAAGACGGTGGTTGAGCTGTCAGACAATCAGACAGGTTGTAAACAAATGGACAGTTCACTAATAACCCCCGATGGCACAGATTAAGACACAACTACGGTAAGTAGGAGAGGTCAAAGCTGAACCAGGGAGACAGTTCATAAACTGTGATGATATCTATAACCCACCGGTATCACTTTATAATAACCCTCACTTAGAAATGGTAAATCGATAGTTAATTAAACTTAGTTAATAGTTATTTTACTGTTAACAAACAAAGAAATGATAATTAATCATTTTTACCATTTTTTAGTAATGCTGTAATTTCTGTTATTGTATAATTAGTTTGTGTAATATGAAATAATTTGTTAATAAATTATATATTGCATCATAGCTGATAACAATTACATTCTGATTACATTAGTACACTATCTATTAACAGTTTATTGTTGCACACATTATGACTTTTTATATATTATATATATATAAGTATCTGTTAATGGTTAAGATATAATTTATAAACCGTCTATAAACATTATTTGGATGGCTATTATAAAGTTACAACTGATGATTATAATATCTTGTTAAATGATTAATAAATACTTCGATAGTTAATAATTAGTTTCTGGTCCATCTATCTATGTAATGTTTATAGATGTTTTACAAATGATTTCTTAAAGGTTTATAAATCATTTGTAAATAATATGTGTGCAACAATAAACTGTTAATAAATACTTTACTAATGTAATCAGAATGTAATTGTTCTCATCTCTTATCAGCTATGATACGATACATAATTTACAAACTAATTATTTCATATTACACAAACTAATGATAAAATAAATTATAGCATTTCAAATTATTTATCATTATTAATTATCATTTCATTGTTTGCTAACACTAAAATAACTATTAACTAAGTTTAATTACCTATCAATATACAATATAATTATATATGATGGTTATTATAAAGTGGTTCCAAATCATGTTACTCCATTTACCTTCATTTTCTCTCCCAAAGACCTTTCTGTTGGTCTGACATCTAGTGTTTATTTTTTTTTCCTTTTAACTGGACAGAGAGTGATCCGTCACATAGAGACAGAGAGGGGGGGGTGACATGCAGCGTTCCCAGATTTCAACCAGTAATTCAGCGTGTACATCATTATTATAGTTAGGATCCATGCATGATCGAAATATGAAAATAAGACCTAAGTTTTAATAAACCTGTTAAAGCTGCATCAATCAATATTTTATTAACAATGGGTCAAATAACTGTGTAATGTGAAAGGAGTCGTTATTAGTGACAAACCCACTGAGAATTATCACCCACTCTGAAGTTCCCCTCAGATGTATGGAGTGTTTTAATGTCTTTCAGCTCAGTTTTGGTTTTTCAACACAACTACTGTTCTGGTTCACTCTCGACACTCTGTCAACTCTCACCAGTCAGTTCACTCTCACCACTCTGTTCACTCTCACCAGTCAGTTCACTCTCACCACGCTGTCAACTCTCACCAGTCAGTTCAATCTCACCACTCTGTTTGTTCACTCTCACCACTCTGTTCACTCTCACCACTCTGTTCACTCTCACCACTCTGTTCACTCTCACCACTCTGTCAACTCTCACCAGTCAGTTCACTCTCACCACTCTGTTCACTCTCACCAGTCAGTTCACTCTCACCACTCTGTTCACTCTCACCACTCTGTCAACTCTCACCAGTCAGTTCACTCTCACCACTCTGTCAACTCTCACCACTCTCTTCACTCTCACCACTCTCTTCACTCTCACCACTCTGTTCGTTCCCTCTCACCACTATGTTCGTTCTCTCACACCACTCTGTTCGTTCTCTCTCACCACTCTGTTCGTTCACTCTCACCACTCTGTTCACTCTCACCACTCTGTTCGTTCTCTCTCACCACTCTGTTCGTTCACTCTCACCACTCTGTTCACTCTCACCACTCTGTGCATTCTCTCACCACTCTGTTCGTTCTCTCACACCACTCTGTTCGTTCTCTCTCACCACTCTGTTCGTTCGCTCTCACCACTCTGTTCACTCTCACCACTCTGTTCACTCTCACCACTCTGTGCGTTCTCTCACCACTCTGTTCATTCTTTCTCACCACTCTGTTCGTTCTCTCTCACCTCTCTGTTCACTCTCACCACTCTGTTCTCTCTCACCACTCTGCCTCGTTCTCTCTCACCACTCTGCCTTGTTCTCTCTCACCACTCTGTTCACTCTCACCACTCTGCCTCGTTCTCTCTCACCACTCTGTTCTCTCTCACCACTCTGCCTCGTTCTCTCTCAACACTCTGCCTTGTTCTCGCTCACCACTCTGTTCACTCTCACCACTCTGTTTGTTCTCTCTCGCCACTCTGTTCGTTCTCTCTCACCACTCTGTTCGTTCTCTCTCATCACTCTGCCTTGTTCACTCCCACCACTCTGTTCGTTCTCTCTCACCACTCTGTTCACTCTCACCACTCTGTTCGTTCTCTCTCACCACTCTGTTCGTTCTCTCTCACCACTCTGTTCGTTCTCTCTCACCACTCTGCCTTGTTCTCTCTCACCACTCTGTTCACTCTCACCACTCTGTTCGTTCTCTCTCACCACTCTGTTCACTCTCACCACTCTGTTCGTTCTCTCTCACCACTCTGTTCGTTCTCTCTCACGACTCTGTTCGTTCTCTCTCATCACTCTGCCTTGTTCTCTCTCACCACTCTGCCTTGTTCTCGCTCACCACTCTGTTCACTTTCACCACTCTGTTCGTTCTCTCTCGCCACTTTGTTCGTTCTCTCTCACCACTCTGTTCGTTCTCTCTCATCACTCTGCCTCGTTCTCTCTCACCACTCTGTTCACTCTCACCACTCTGTTCTCTCTCACCACTCTGCCTCGTTCTCTCTCACCACTCTGCCTTGTTCTCTCTCACCACTCTGTTCACTCTCACCACTCTGCCTCGTTCTCTCTCACCACTCTGTTCTCTCTCACCACTCTGCCTCGTTCTCTCTCACCACTCTGTTCGTTCTCTCTCATCACTCTGCCTTGTTCTCTCTCACCACTCTGTTCACTCTCACCACTCTGTTCGTTCTCTCTCACCACTCTGTTCACTCTCACCACTCTGTTCGTTCTCTCTCACCACTCTGTTCGTTCTCTCTCATCACTCTGCCTTGTTCTCTCTCACCACTCTGTTCACTCTCACCACTCTGTTCGTTCTCTCTCGCCACTCTGTTCGTTCCCTCTCACCACTCTGTTCGTTCTCTCTCATCACTCTGCCTTGTTCTCTCTCACCACTCTGTTCACTCTCACCACTCTGTTCGTTCTCTCTCACCACTCTGTTCGTTTTCTCTCACCACTCTGTTCGTTCTCTCTCACCACTCTGCCTTGTTCTCTCTCACCACTCTGTTCACTCTCACCACTGTTCGTTCTCTCTCACCACTCTGTTCACTCTCACCACTCTGTTCGTTCTCTCTCACCACTCTGTTCGTTCTCTCTCACGACTCTGTTCGTTCTCTCTCATCACTCTGCCTTGTTCTCTCTCACCACTCTGTTCTCTCTCACCACTCTGCCTTGTTCTCGCTCACCACTCTGTTCACTCTCACCACTCTGTTCGTTATCTCTCGCCACTCTGTTCGTTCTCTCTCACCACTCTGTTCGTTCTCTCTCATCACTCTGCCTCGTTCTCTCTCACCACTCTGTTCGTTCACTCTCACCACTCTGTTCACTCTCACCACTCTGTTCGTTCTCTCTCACCACTCTGTTCGTTCACTCTCACCACTCTGTTCACTCTCACCACTCTGTGCGTTCTCTCACCACTCTGTTCGTTCTTTCACACCACTCTGTTCGTTCTCTCTCACCACTCTGTTCGTTCGCTCTCACCACACTGTTCTCTCTCACCACTCTCTTCTCTCTCACCACTCTGTTCACTCTCACCACTCTGTTCACTCTCACCACTCTGTTCACTCTCACCACTCTGTTCGTTCTCTCTCACCACTCTGTTCACTCTCACCACTCTGTCAACTCTCACCAGTCAGTTCACTCTCACCACTCCGTTTGTTCACTCTCACCACTCTGTTCACTCTCAACACTCTGTTCACTCTCACCACTCTGTTCGTTCTCTCTCACCACTGTTCACTCTCACCACCCTGTCAACTCTCACCAGTCAGTTCACTCTCACCACTCTGTTCACTCTCACCACTCTGTTCACTCTCACCAGTCAGTTCACTCTCACCACTCTGTTCTCTCTCACCACTCTGTTCACTCTCACCACTCTGTCAACTCTCACCAGTCAGTTCACTCTCACCACTCTGTTCACTCTCACCAGTCAGTTCACTCTCACCACTCTGTTCACTCTCACCACTCTGTCAACTCTCACCAGTCAGTTCACTCTCACCACTCCGTTTGTTCACTCTCACCACTCTGTTCACTCTCAACACTCTGTTCACTCTCACCACTCTGCCTCGTTCTCTCTCACCACTCTGCCTTGTTCTCTCTCACCACTCTGTTCACTCTCACCACTCTGTTCGTTCTCTCTCACCACTCTGCCTCGTTCTCTCTCACCACTCTGCCTTGTTCTCTCTCACCACTCTGTTCACTCTCACCACTCTGTTCGTTCTCTCTCGCCACTCTGTTCGTTCTCTCTCATCACTCTGCCTTGTTCTCTCTCACCACTCTGTTCGTTCTCTCTCACCACTCTGTTCGTTCTCTCTCACCACTCTGTTCGTTCTCTCCCACCACTCTGCCTTGTTCTCTCTCACCACTCTGTTCACTCTCACCACTCTGTTCACTCTCACCACTCTGTTCGTTCTCTCTCACCACTCTGTTCGTTCTCTCTCATCACTCTGCCTTGTTCTCTCTCACCACTCTGTTCACTCTCACCACTCTGTTCGTTCTCTCTCACCACTCTGTTCGTTCTCTCTCACCACTCTGTTCGTTCTCTCTCACCACTCTGTTCGTTCACTCTCACCACTCTGTTCGTTCTCTCTCACCACTGTTCACTCTCACCACTCTGTCAACTCTCACCAGTCAGTTCACTCTCACCACTCTGTTCACTCTCACCACTCTGTTCACTCTCACCAGTCAGTTCACTCTCACCACTCTGTTCTCTCTCACCACTCTGTTCACTCTCACCACTCAGTTCACTCTCACCACTCTGTTCACTCTCACCAGTCAGTTCACTCTCACCACTCTGTTCACTCTCACCACTCTGTCAACTCTCACCAGTCAGTTCACTCTCACCACTCCGTTTGTTCACTCTCACCACTCTGTTCACTCTCAACACTCTGTTCACTCTCACCACTCTGCCTCGTTCTCTCTCACCACTCTGCCTTGTTCTCTCTCACCACTCTGTTCACTCTCACCACTCTGTTCGTTCTCTCTCACCACTCTGCCTCGTTCTCTCTCACCACTCTGCCTTGTTCTCTCTCACCACTCTGTTCACTCTCACCACTCTGTTCACTCTCGCCACTCTGTTCGTTCTCTCTCATCACTCTGCCTTGTTCTCTCTCACCACTCTGTTCGTTCTCTCTCACCACTCTGTTCGTTCTCTCTCACCACTCTGTTCGTTCTCTCCCACCACTCTGCCTTGTTCTCTCTCACCACTCTGTTCACTCTCACCACTCTGTTCACTCTCACCACTCTGTTCGTTCTCTCTCACCACTCTGTTCGTTCTCTCTCATCACTCTGCCTTGTTCTCTCTCACCACTCTGTTCACTCTCACCACTCTGTTCGTTCTCTCTCACCACTCTGTTCGTTCTCTCTCACCACTCTGTTCGTTCTCTCTCACCACTCTGTTCGTTCACTCTCACCACTCTCTTCGTTCTCTCTCACCACTCTGTTCGTTCACTCTCACCACTCTGTTCGTTCACTCTCACCACTCTGTTCGTTCTCTCTCACCACTCTGTTCGTTCTCTCTCACCACTCAGTTCGTTCACTCTCACCACTCTGTTCGTTCTCTCTCACCACTCTGTTCGTTCACTCTCACCACTCTGTTCGTTCTCTCTCACCACTCTGTTTGTTCTCTCTCACCACTCTGTTCACTCTAACCACTCTGTTCATTCTCTCTCACCACTCTGTTCACTCTAACCACTCTGTTCATTCACTCTCACCACTCTGTTCATTCTCTCACCAATCTGTTCTTCTTTTTACTTCTGGTGATTCACATAAAAGTGGTGTTCATTTGTGAAGATTATCTTGCTGAGCAAAACATGTAAATACCATAAGTGTTTGTTTACCATAGAGCTTATTTCTGCAATAATCCAAAACCTAATGGAACAATCTCATTGGCTGTTAGTGGAGGGAACAGGGGAGATGCTAACTTCCTGGTTGGCCTACAAGAATACGTCATCTCTGAAGCACTCTATAGTCTCTGATATGCTTGTGACTTGTGTTTCTTTTGTTGCCGCACTGCAATCCAATTTCCCCCTTGGGTGTAATAGTTCATCAACAACCCAAAAACACCAACTCAGTGTTCCTCTACTTTGTCTGTTCCCAAATCACAAGCTGATTTGTATTATTTAATGTAGGTAAAACTGTAGTTTTATGTGGTAGAATCTCTGCAATTTCAAATAACCAAAACAAACTTTTCATATTTGCATCTCCATTCACTGAGTGAACGGACACGCTGGTGAACTTACCTGTCTTCTCTGCAGCTGATTCCAGAGCAACGTTGTCTGTAGCTTCTTGTGCTGAGACGCTGTCAGTGTCTCCCCGCTCCGTCTCTGTCAGAGCTTCTGTCTCTACAACTCGCTCACATATCAGCAGGTCAACTTCCCACTTCTCTCCTTCCTGTTTTTCTACGATTGTGGTGGCAGGCAAGGCCACTGCCTTCCTGCCACCACACTTCCCATCACCACCTGCTGCAGAAACTGGCTTTATGGGTAATGGAGTGTCTTCTGTTCTGGGACTTTTTGAGGCTCCTTCGTCATCAATCAAAGATGCCACCTCTGGTTCTCGGGGTGAAATACTTCCATCTGTCTCTGTTCTACTTCCTGTTGCCTTTGCGGGCCTCCGTGCATTCCCTCTACCGGCCTCTGGGGTGCTTCTGTTATTTCCTGGAGATTCTGTTGCATGTCTTGTAGTTTTTGTAGTTCTCTTTCTGTTTTTCCTGTTGCGGCCAGCAGGAGAGTCGGCAGCTGTTGTACCCTTCTGTTCTCCACCAGCTTCCTGGCTCTGACAAAGACTTCCACTGGTACAGGATGTATGAGTGACACCAGCAGAGTCCTCCCCTTCTGGTCTCTCCTCCAGTGACGGAGGACTTCCCCGTTCCTCTGTTGTTGTGCTGCAGGTCTCTATGGTTACCACAGACAGACCGTTGGAGCAGGGCTGCAGGTCATGTGTCGGTGCGATGGTACCGGGAGAGTCGGCGTTTCCCTGCAAGAAGGATGATGGAAAATGTCATTAACCAAACTGTCTGACTGGCAGGTAAAAACGCCAAAATTAAATTGAAGGTGAGACACTACAGGCCAAAACATTGGCTTTCTAGAGTTTGGGCTATTTTAATTCTATAACTCGTCTTCTTTCAGACTGGTGGAAGGAAAGCATCCAAAATACATATTCAGGTGTTTATTTTACTACTATTTGCATCTGTAGATTTTTCCTAAATTCACCAACAGTTAACATTAGATAACGCCTCATTTGCATATTCAAACATAAAATTTCAGAAAACTTGTAATACAAAATACAATTGTCATTAAGGGACTGTTTATAACTTCTTATACGTATAAATCATTGTGGATCGGTGTCCCATGTGCACACGCGTGTGGCTACGCTGTTCAGACTCAGACTCCAACACAAACTACAGTGAAGCAACAAAACCTCTTGGTTGTATCTAGTGAAGCCCGTCTGTTAAACAGTGTCAACTCTTCCTGCTTCAGCCCCCCGACCGTGGTCAGAAGACACAGAGGAGACCGTAGCTTTGGTCTCCAGGGCCGGAGTCTCTGCTGTACTCTGCTCCTCTGCCTGCCTTCACTCACACACTGCGCTCATTCTCCCTTGCTCAGCTCGCTCCACCTCTAGACGTGCATGCGCGCACACTCCACACTGCAGAAGAGTTAGTTTAGCTCTGAGAATATCTAGTGAATGTACAGTGGACGTTTGTGCAGAAATAACTGCTGCAGCTCCTCCAGACCAACAGAGGTTTGAGAGAGAAACGTTATCGTCTCCGACCAAAACTCCGGCGTCTCCCCCGTTCCCTCCGGCCGCGGTCGGGAGGCTGAGGCAGGAAAAGCCAACACTAGGATCAGCAGTGATTCATGGAGAGACCTTCGTCTGGTCAGCTAACATTACTGCCAAGCAGCTGAAATATAGAGTGATATTGTGCTTTTAGCTGACGTGTGTCGCCTCACTGTTTTGAGCGATTCTCGTTCACATTCAGGTAGCGCGTGCACACGGGCGAGCGCGAGCAACAGGACGCTGACTTTCATTGACTTAACGGCCACAGGTGTCGCTGTTAACAAGACATTTCTGTTTCTTACAAACAGTCCCTTTAAGTGTATAATATGCAAGAATTTCCCACCTTCTCAGCTCGCTTGCGCAATCTCTCTTTTTCTCTCTGTCTTTTTTTATGAGTTGGGAGGCCGACAGCAGAGCCTGAAACTTTGTTTATGCTCGCGCGAGACATCGTGGCGCGTGCACTACGAGCATACACAGAGACGTTTATGCACAGCGTGTTGTTCGTTGCTCTATACTCCGAAACACCAGGAGACCTACAAACAAAATATCAAGTGGATAAGCAAGAAGTCAACGAGAGGAAAAGTAGGTTGCCTGGCAACAGTAGTAAACACTAAACACCGACGTACGTAACGCCAAACGTTGCATTTGTGTCCTGTAATTATTACTGTCGCTTACCTCCAAGTCTAAATGACTTCCTGTCTCTCGGTGCTTCCCCTCGGGTCGTCTCTTTACATTAGACCTTTTTTTAGCTTTAGCAAAACGATCTCTCAGATTCTTTCACAGCCTGCAGCAGAAAGACACCTTTTCCCAGTGTGTTGCCTTTTTCTTTCCAAATATTTTATGACATGTGACTGTCCATGACATGTGACTGTCCTTGCGGTCATGTGACGGTCCCTGCGGTCATGTGACTGTCCCTGCGGTCATGTGACTGTCCCTGCGGTCATGTGACTGTCCCTGCGGTCATGTGACTGTCTTTGCGGTCTCTCACAGTTGTAGAGATGTCTGTACAGGTGAACCTACTCGTCCAGTCATCCCTCGAAGGCGTCCATGTTGAAATAAAAGGCGCAGTCGGCGCGTAGTTACAAAAAGAGGTGCACGACAGAGCATCGCGACAACTTGTGGAGCCTTCGCGCACCATGTGAAAGCCTTAATGACGTAATGTTCTGACGCGCACACCTCGCGCCGGCTTCACTACGGGGAGCGTAAACCAGGCTTAACTACTAGAGTACTTCCTTGTTAATGAATGAAGCGGTACACGAGTTGAAGCTGTTGAAGCGGTGGCGCTGTGTGTGTGTTTGACCAATCAGTGACGGTCATCCCTGCAAACTCCACACGAAAGTTTCAGCGCTTTTAGAAAGTACTACCCCCTCCGACCAGGCCCTTTTTGGAGGGTAAAAAGGCCCCAGAACTTCATTTAGACCCTGGAAACGCGATGAGTTCCTCAAAAGGTTCCTAGTTCCGGGGAAGGTTCCTGAGGTGGAAACAGGGCTTCTGTGAGCTCTCAGTGGGGGCTGAGTGTGAGGCTCACCTTTTTGTCCCTGTGAAGACGGATCCGTCTCCTCAGCTCCTCCACCTCCTCCTGTAAGTAGAGGTCTTCACTGCTGAGTGTCTCAGTCCCCCTCTCTCTCTGATCGAGGCCTGGGAATGTTAGGGTGTAGGTACCGAGGTCTGCGTGGTGCTGAAACACTCTGCCTTCTGGGTAAAAGTGCGCCTGCTCCTTTGGTTCCACTTGGACATTTGAGGACGTCTCATACCTGTAATGACATATTATAATATTTCTATCTGAGAAAAGCTTGACAACATTTACTAAACAAACTGCACTTTTACAGTAGGGTTGGGCAATATCAAATCAAATATCACCATATTTTTTACCAAATACCTCGATATCGATATCGCGAAAATATAGTAGGGTTGACTATTGGTGCGTTCACAAAATACTTAGACAATACGATTTTTGATAACTTATCATCAGTAATGGAGCAAATATAATTAAATAAAGTTATTTTTCACTATATCGTGACAGTAGTACATGAGACAGGTAATCTGAAAGAAATCATGTGTCTCTGTGTCCTCCGGTTTCCCCCATGCTCCCAATGGCATCTGCAAGATTTCTCAGACCGGAGGAAAACAACCAATCAGAGCTGATCTGGAGTCTGCCGTCCAGCTGCCGTCTCTGAGCAGCTGTCAATCACTCACAAACTCTGATCAAACGGTCAAACTAGGCAGCGCTGATCAAATATGAATCAATATTCTGTTACGTTAATGCCTATTTCTCTCCTCACATGTTCTCAGAATCATCTTGTAGTGCACGGTTTAGCTGTAAAATTAGAAAGTTTGTGACTTGGTCACCACGTTGAGATCTGCTGAGGAAATACCAAGCACCGCCCACCAGCCAGAGCACAGCCAATAGGAGCGCTCTCTCTCTCTCTGAAATGACCTGTGATTGGTCAAAGTCTCCCGTCACGGGCTAGATGTTCTAAAGCCTGAAAACAGAGCCATGAGGAGGAGCAGAAGTCTAGTTTTCTCTCAGAACACTTGAATTACAATATGCTGAAAGGTTATTATGGGATTTTTGCCCAATGATGCCGTAAACACTTTGCCTACTGCAGCTTTAAGTGGATAGTAGAACAGCTAGAACAGTCTGGTATGTTCAGAAAATTACATCTCTTGGAAAAGCAGGAAAAGACAAGATTTATGCCATATTATGATATCCAAAATCTAAGACAATATCTAGTCTCATATCACAATATCCATATAATATCGATACATTGCCCAGCTCTGTTTTACAGTTGTTGTTTTTCTTTTGGTCACACACACACACACACACAACTTGTCCATGTAATTACCTCTCTTCTTGTCTTTTCAATAATGTAGTAAAAGGATTGAGACTCTAGTAAAAGGGAAAAGCACCTGTGAGATTCTTACCTGTCCGCTGTGTGAGTCAATGTAAAGGGAAATGATTTCTATTGGCTGGAAGTTTGAGTCTCAAACTGCACAACTGAGAACTCAGGAAATAAAACGGAGGAGCTGCCGCGATAAATATCTATGACT
>NC_051272.1:38436452-38491452 GCF_015220745.1 Sebastes umbrosus | reverse complement strand
GGAGACATCCGTACATGTCTCCTTGTGTGTCTCTGTGTCGTGTCCGTCTGTGCCACTGTGTGTCGCTGTGACGGCCGTCTGTCTGTCCACCACTGGTTCAGTCCTCTGGTGGAGCAGGGTAAGGTGTTTCAGGGCCAGGGCCAGGTTCTGATCCATCTTCTCACACTCTTTCAACGGAATCTGACACACACAAAATACTGACAGGTCGTCTCCCCTTCGAAAAACACTTCTTTGCATGCTGTTATTTGAGTCATGTGACATGTCTTACTGCTAGACACAATCTGATTTCATTCAAATCCAATAACAACAATATCAACAATATCAACAAATATCTAGACCAGGGGTCAGCAACCTGCGTCTCTTCAGCTCCTCTCCAGTGGCTCCCTGGGGATTTTTAAAAATGGACATGAATAACTGTTTTTTGTTTACATTTTCATTTTTATTTATCATTGTTGTAGGTCTATGGTACGACGGTACGACGGAGTATTAGGGTCACTTTGAGGAAAAATAATACATCTGAGATTTCCAGAATAAAGTCCTAATATTATGAGAATAAAGTCATAGGTTTACGAGAAAAAAAGTTGTAGTATTATGAAAATAAAGTCAAAATATTATAAAGTAGTAATTTTACGTGATATATTATTTTTTTCTCGTAAAGTTATGACTTTATTCTTGTAATATCACGACGTTTTTCTCGTAAAGTTATGACTTTATTCTTGTAATATTACGACTTTGTTCTCATAATATTCAGACTTTTTTCTCGTAATATTCTGATTTTATTGTGTAAATCTCAGATGTTTTTTCCCTCAATGTGGCCCTAATACTCCGTAGTACATTGTCTCTTTGGCCCTCACTGCATTAGACTTATATACTATATACTTGAGACTATAAACTGTGTTACCTTCATCACAATGATCAAATGATTTGCGGCTCCTGACAGATTTTTTTTGTTGCCTAAAATGGCTCTTTTGATAGTAAAGGTTGCTGACCCCTGGACAAAGATAACCAATGAAGCAGTATTAAAAACATGACAAATACTGTGTAGGCCTCGCCTAAAAAAAGGGACATTTTATATTGAATGGAACACATTTTAGAGCCCTCAAGGTCGTTCCTACTTACTTGTTCATCATCCAATAGTAATGCTTCCTGTGGAGCTATGTTGTCAAGGAGGAAGTGGGCCATGTCCAGAGCCAAGTCCTACACACACATCAACACTGCCATCATTATTCTGGACCACTGTGTGGTTTCAATGACTGACTGATGCATATTCATGACTTCATATGTGCACATCTTCTAATAGCTCAGAGTTCAGGTCTCCCGCTGACGTTCCTAAACATGTCAGGCACCATCAAAGTCTTTTACTTTTTAAAATGATTTCATCAGCTTTTTGGTGTCAACTCGTTATTCTTAAAGGTGCAGTGTGTAAGATCTGGACAGAACTTTGTTTGAAAGATCAGTGTGTAACATTTAGTGGGATCTACTGGCAGAAATGGAATATAATATTAATAAGTATGTTGTATAATCACCTGATAATAAGAAGCGTTGTGTTTTTGTTAGCTTAGAAAGAGCCGTTTATATCTACATAGGGAGCGGGTTCAAACCACCAACAATCATTCCACAGTCAGAGTCACTTCTGACGTTTGGTCTGAACAACAGCTGAACCTTTTCACCACGTCTGCGTGCTTTATGCATTGAATTGCTGCCACACGATCGGCTGATTAGATATTTGCATTAACGAGCAGGTGTACAGATATACCTAATGCCGGGTCCACACCACACCAGAATCCAGCTGATTCTGGTCCTGATTCCTCCAGACGATGGTCAGCAAAGCATTAAACATGTTGAATATTTGCTCAATAATTTAATTTAAATAATTTGCTCATGTTGAATATTTCCGATGGGATGTCCTGTTGTGTGTGGGGAACCCCGAGAACAGACGATGACGCAAAAAGGAAGGACGACCACCGCCGTCATGGCGGCCGCGGCTAATGCATGAGCTGATGCTAAACGTGAAGCGTAAAGTAGTAGTAAGATGGAGCTCAGAGATGGAGGAGCAACTGGTTGATGAGTGGCAACAAATGTGGTTTGTTTTGTGGTGGTCTTGTTATGGTAGTCGATGTTACACGTTGGTCAGGTCACACCGATTACATTACATACCCACCGCCCCCACCTCCATTTTGCTGTTTTTTTACAGAAATAAAACACATTTAGTTAATTTTGACGAATCAGTGGCGTGTTATCAACAGATAGTCGGACGATGAACACTACAAACTGACAGTGAATGCATCCATACGGAGATTTCACACACGGGACGAGAGAGAGTTGAGAGACTGAGAGATGGCGGAGGATTTGGTGTCGAAGCAAAAAGCAAACGCACCTATTTTGCAATATTTCAGATTTAAACAAAATGATATAAGAGAACCATGGCGTTAATGAGGTAATCGCCGCGAGGAGGACGGAGCAGTCACAGCCGGTGAGCACGGTGCAGCGGCGCCAGGTAGGAACCTGCGGCCTCACAGAGAAAGCTCCACCAGAGAGGTCAGACACACCGCCACCTGACGGTAAAGATCAGAGTCAGCGCGCTACACATGTTGACCGTCATCTGTTCTTGTAAAATATCCGGTGTAATCGGTAACCGGTGTTGTCACAAGTTTATTAACCGGTTGGAACATTTCCTCACCGTCACATCCCTACTTTGTGGTTTATTTAATGTGTCTCCATGACTTCATCCATCCATCCTTCATGAATATTCAGTACAAAGTAAAAACTAACATCACTAATTCCTCCTGCCCGTCGTCCGCCATGTTTGTTTACATTAAAGTCACATTTGATAGCGAGATATTTCACGAGATTTCCGTTTTTTTAGTCGGGACTCTTGTTGTTCATGAATGAATCTGCACACTACAGGAAGAAAACTGTTAACTTTAACATGACATGAGGTTATGTGTGGGGCAGCCTTAATACAGCTGCCACTGAGTGCAGAACTCAGGGTTTCTCATCAGCACGGAGACAAAGACATCTTGTTTTAAATCAGACTGTGAAATGAATTATAATCATCCACCAAGGACAACGTCAGGTAGGATCCAAAATACAAAGGCTGCACATCGTCTGCCTTTGTTGCAAATCATTTTCATGTATTTTTCTGGTCAGCTCTGTCCAAACATGCACACATGTTGCAAACAATGGAACCATGACAGACCTGGACCAGGAAGTGTCCAGATGAATGCAGTGAGAGGACTGTGCTGCTGTTACCTGTACGAAGCAGAAGGTCTCCTGGGAGCGTGTGTCGACTGGTCCATCGGGCCGAGCCAAACATAGTGTCACCGAGACCTGCTCACACACATTATGGGCTACACACACACACACACAAGGAAATTATCACTGGTTTTATCTGTATGGTAAAACATCCCATAAATAGGAAAAGTAGCTTAATAAAACAACTTTTTGTCCATCTACACAGATAAATAAACACAAGTGAAGTCTTAAAGACTGTCACAGGGCGGACACACCGGGAACGTCAGCAGCGCGTGGCGGCTGCGTTATCTGTTGTTTTTTATTTGGGCCTCCCTGTTAACAGGTTAGAGCAGCCTAAATGCCCGTCTCAGCTGCGTCTCTTCTAGAGAATAGAGGTCTCGCCTATTTTTGACGGGTGCCGCGCACGTCTCACAGCAACAACAGACAGTGAAAGTGATCTATTGACTGTATATTAACATCATATCAGCTACATTACTACAGTTTCAATGTCTAGACATCTGTAGAATATGTTACAGACAGTGAAGGTGATCTATTGACTGTATATTAACATCATATCAGCAAGATTACTTCAGTTTCGAGGTCTATCTGTAGAATATGTTACGGAGATGAAAAAAAGTAAAGACTTATTTTTAAATCAACACTTCCTGCTTTCATTTAGAAATAAAAGCCCTAAAGCGTTTTTTCTCTGGACAGAATTCCGTCATTTGTTAACACAAGGCTTTTATTCTGAAATATGTGCCGGACAGTGTTCTAGAACATGCAGTGACTTGGAGAGCTCCATGAATGAATATAGTATGGAGTTTTAATTGGGATTATTACTATTATTTACAAATTACCACACGTTTCTTAACCTTTCTCTGTCTAAAATAAATATAAATAATATTTATAATGAAATGAAATGGCCATTAAAAGGCAAAATCTATGTAGAAAGAAAGGGCTGACAGCAGCAGCAGAAACGCAGCAGACATGCAGCTGAAATGCAGCTGGTGTGAACGCCCGACGCGTGTATCACGCAGCCACCACGCTACGCAGCCACCACGCTACGCAGCCACCACTCCACGCCACGCAGCCGCCACGCCACACAGCCGCCACGCCACACAGCCGCCACGCCACGCAGCCGCGACGCTACGCAGCCGCCACGCAGCCGCCACGCAGCCGCCACGCAGCCGCCACGCGCTCCTGACATTCCTGGTGTGTCCCAAGGCTGAGGGATAGATGTGTGTTATTCTGCCACGCACACACGCACGCACGCATGCAAGACTGTCGGATTGCACTTTGTATAGAGTTTATATTTTATATTGTGGAGGGTGTATTTTTTTGTACCGGCGGTATTGTTCTGGGTGTTCTGCTAGTGTGTGTGTGTGTGTGTGTGTGTGTGTGTGTGTGCTGGAGGGGGGGAGTGTGCATGGGACTGCGCTGTGCGCAGGATCCTGGAAGTGTGTGAGTTTTTTTATATGTTGTTTTTATGAGACGCGTATATGACATGAATTTCCCCTTGTGGGATAATAAAGTTGACCTTTGACCTTTGACACGCACACAAACACCGGTACTATCGTTGTGAGGACACTCATTGACATAATGCACTCCCTAGCCTCTTCAGCCAAAGTTATATTTTCCGTGTCCACGTTACGTAAACTGCGTCATCAGAGGGTGTACGCGTACTCTCTGTGCGGATGTCCGCCTACCGCCAATTTGTTTTGACGGTCCCAGAACTGGTGGTCGGCCACTACCCTACGAGTGGCAGCGTAGCCATCTACTGCTTATATGTGGAATGTGTCCTCCAAGTGGACAGTGTAAACACAACTACTAGCACTGCTTGAAGTGGAAAACAATAAGTGCCAGTACTCTTCTTATTCACATGTTGTTGGGTGTGTCGGCCTTCATCAGCAATCTCTTATGACTTATTCCTATTTATTCATTATTTCTTTAAGCATGTTATACTGTATCTGTATTTTATTGTCATATTATTATAATATGTTTTATAATATTTCCTGTGGTATTTGTAGCCTATAGTTGGGTATCATTCAGCTTTTAGGAGCAGATGTTTGCACATATTATACAGAGACACATTCTGAGTTTCTACAGTGAGTAAAAGGTACCAGGATATATTGGGTTTGGGGGTCCTTCTGCAAGAAAAGTTGCAGGTTTCTGACTAAAATCTATGCAATTTTACTTCATTTTGGACCATTATTATGTAAGGGATAATGTACAGCGAGCTGGTCATTGTTGTGAAAGAATCCCCGATAGGGTGATGCTTCCCCCCCGACGGGAACCCATGTGATTATAATAAAGAGGACATTTCTGTAAAGGGTAGACTTGTGGGTACCCATAGAACCCATTTACATTCACTGATCTGGAGGTCAGAGGTCAACGGACCCCTTTGAAAATGGACATGACAGTTTTTCCTCGCCAAAATTTAGCCAAATTTGGAGCATTATTTAACCTCCATGACAAGCTAGTATGACATAGTTGGTACCGATGGATTCATCAGGTTTTATAGTTTCATATGATACCAGTATTTTCACTCTAGCTTTAAAACTGAGCCGGTACAACCTGAAAATTGCAAGTTGCCTTAATGCGTTAAAGAAATTATGTTAAAACACGTTATTATCGCGCTAACTTTGACAGCCCTAGTTTCGATGGAACGTAGTTTGTCGCAGATTATGTTTGTGTTTAACATATCACAAATACGTTTGTGGCAGTCGATGTACTGAGGGCAGAGTGTGATCTGTTTAGTTAGAATGACTTGTATGAGCCGATGGAGCAGATCACCCTCGCTTCTCTGGAGAAACATCTCCCAGTCAGAGAGCTGAAAACACACCCTCAGAATGTATTCAAACCTGAAGATTTTTCTAAAGGATGGTATGTATTTTAGCAGCAGTAATATTTCATTATGATCTGAGAAACCAATCCTGTAATCTGCTGAGGGCTGGTGTAGGAGTAACACCTCCCAGGCTCATAATCCTGCTCACACTGCCATCTGGAGTGAAAATTACAAATGACCTTCTAATGGCATCGGACAAAGGACTTGTCTCTGTACTTGTCTTGTTAGATCTTAGTGCTGCTTTCGACACCATTGACCATCACATCTTATTACAGAGAAATTAACATTTAATTGGCATTAAAGGAACTGCACTAAATTGGTTTAAGTCCTATTTATCAGACTGATCTCAGTTTGTACATGTTAACGATGAGTCCTCCATGCACGCCAAAGTTAGTCACGGAGTTCCACAGGGTTCTGTACTTGGATCGATTCCATTCACCTTATATATGCTTCCCTTAGGCAATGTTATTAGAAAACACTCCATAAACTTTCATTGTTATGCAGATGATACCCAATTATATCTATCGATCAAGCCAGACGAAACAAACCAGTTAACTAAACTTCAAGCATGCCTTAAGGACATAAAAACCTGGATGACCTGCAATTTCCTGATGTTAAACTCAGACAAAACTGAAGTTATTGTACTAGGCCCTGAGCACCTCCGAAACAAATTATCTAATGATATAGTTACTCTAGATGGCATTGCCCTGGCCTCCAGCACCACCGTAAGGAACCTGGGAGTTATCTTTGATCAGGATATGTCCTTTAACTCTCACATAAAACAAACCTCAAGGACTGCCTTCTTTCATCTACGTAACATTGCAAAGATCAGGCACATCCTGTCTCAAAATGATGCAGAAAAATTAGTCCATGCATTTGTTACCTCTAGACTAGATTACTGCAAATCCTTATTATCAGGCTGCTCCAATAAGTCTCTTAAGACTCTCCAGTTGATCCAGAATGCTGCAGCACGTGTACTGACTAGAACTAGAAAAAGAGATCATATTACTCCTGTATTAGCTTCTCTGCACTGGCTGCCTGTAAAATCAAGAATAGAATTTAAAATCGTCCTCCTCACCTACAAAGCGTTAAACGGTCAGGCCCCATCATATCTTAAAGAGCTCATAGTACCCTATACCCCAATAGAGCACTGCGCTCCCAGAATGCAGCAGGGTTACTTGAGGTTCCTAGAGTCTCCAAAAGTAGAATGGGAGCCAGAGCCTTCAGCTATCAAGCTCCTCTTCTGTGGAACCAGCTCCCAGTTTCAGTCCATGAGGCAGACACCGTCTCTACATGTAAGAGTAGGCTAAAGACTTTCCTCTTTGATAACGCTTATAGTTAGGGCTGTCTTTGACCAGCCCCTAGTTAAGCTGCTATGGGCCTAGACTGCCGGTGGACTTCCTATGACACACTGAGCTCCTCTCTCCTTCTATATATATTCATGTCCCATTCATTGTTACTAACTTCATTCTCGCAGGTAACCGTGGAGCGGGGTTACACTTGGAGCGGGGTTATATCTGGAGCGGGGTTACACCTGGATCTGGATGTCTCCGGTATTGTGGCTGCATCTGCTGCCGCGTCTGCTGCCTGCTTGACACCAACTGCTACCATCATTAATTAATTCCGTCTGTACGAGGGACTACCAAGGCTAACGAGGGACTACCAACACTTAGTGACAAAGTGGCAGCCTGGAGAATACCACTTCTCGCTCACTGCCAAAGACATCAAGAACTCCCAGCAAGCATGCTGATGCTGTGGGAACCAACGCACGGTTATCGATCACAGGGACGTCCCACACCAACATACATGGACGTACTGAGGAGAGATGCTGGACAGTGCTGGCGAGCTAGCCAGATGTGTGGTGGACTGAGATAGATGGAAGCTCCGCTTGACAGCCCGTCTGAGGACGACCCAATGATATCAATTCCGATAGTTGTATTATCACTCTTTTACATCCACTACTATTGGTTTTGTTACTATTATTGTGTGTCTCTCTCTCTCTTTCTCCCTCCCCCTCCCTCTCCCTCTCCCTCTCCCTCCCTCCTACCGGTCTCGGCAGATGGCCGCCCACCCAGGGCCCGGTTCTGCTCCAGGTTTCTTCCCAGTAATCGGGGAGTTTTTCCTGGCCACAGCATGCTTGGTGGATACTATTGGGTCTCTAAACTATGGTGTACGGTCTAAGACCTGCTCTATATATCTTGAGATAACTTCTGTTTTGATTTGACGCTATATAAAAAAAATTGAATTGAATTGAATTGGAGGTTTCTACATGCTCTGCCACGCCCCGTACTGTTGTGCAATGCTGCAACTCAGCTGGGTGTGGTCACACATGAGCACACCTACCAGTAATACTGGGTGAGGTGTCAAGTGAAATCCCAGCTCATTATAAAGTCCTGTTCAGACTATGACTAACAGATATGATGTTGTTGTAGAGGCCTGGTGAGGATCAGTGGGTAGTAAGGCGTGATATCCACTGAAGAGTTCATGTCATTGATCTGATCTAGTGGAGATGAACTCAACTTAAACTGTCTAGCAGGTTTCTTAATGCCCCAGACACTCGTGTTCTAATTATTGTCATAATATTTCCATTTCTCTTTCTAGAGTAGTTTTTGATATGTCTATGCTGATGTGTATTGTATTGTTGATGTGTATTTGTTGTATTGCTTTTGTCTACCCCTAGCCTCAGACTGTATATAAGAAGTGGACGTAGTCACCGTGACGTCACCCGTCGGTTTGTGGACTGACGTTTTGAAGCCTCAAATTCAGCATTTTGGCCTCTGCCATCTTGTTTTTTTGCAACCAGAAGTGAAACGAGAGGGTGGAGCTACAGCCAAACGCTGAATGAACATCATGCTGTATTGAGAAGGTTTGAAACTAAAGATTGAGACCATAAACTCATGTTTACAATCAAGTTTACAATCAAGTGAGAAGTAGGCTCATTTTCTCAGAGACTTCTATACACTCCTCGGACCTGAAGGACCTGGAGGACCAGGAGGACCTGGAGGACCAGGAGGACCTGAAGGACCCGGAGGACCTGAAAGACACGGAGGACCTGAAGGACCCGGAGGACCTGAAGGACACGGAGGACCTGAAAGACCCGGAGGACCTGAAGGACACGGAGGACCTGAAGGACCAGTAGGATCTGTGGGACCCGGAAGACCTGGAGGACCAGGAGGACCTGAAGGACCCGGAGGACCTGAAGGACCTGGAGGAGCCCACTGCCCGCTGCCACCAGCACACCAACACTAATTACTATTAATGTTTCATTGAAATGATAATAAATGATTCAATCTTAGAATCTTGACCACAGCATGTGCCAGTTTACATTGTCCATCCATTCATCCCTTCATCCATTCATCCGTCCATCCATTCATTCATGCCTTCATCCATTCATCCCTTCATCCCTTCATCCATTCATCCGTCCATCCATTCATTCATGCCTTCATCCATCCATCCATCCATCCATCCCTTCATCCATCCATCCATCCATCCATCCATCCATCCATCCATCCATCCATCCATCCCTTCATCCATCCATCCATCCATCCATTCACCCCTCAATTTAACACTCCATTCATACCTCCATCATCCATCCATTCATCCCTTCATCCATCCATCCATCCATCCATCCATCCATCCATCCATCCCTCCATCCATCAATTGACCCCTCCATCATCCATTCATTCATCTCTCTTTGTTATTCTTTCATTTCAGAAAATGTCAAAAAGAACAAAAAGACTGTATTAGTTTAGAACTTTGAGAAATAAAAAGCATGCACAAATCCATAAAGTAGAGACAAGTCATTAGTGTGTGTGTGTGCGTGTTGTACCTGGACACACAGCCTGCAGTGTGACGTGGCTGACTCGCAGTGTGCTGGTCAGATGTCTTTGGGTGGATCCTGAGAATAAAAGATAAAACTCCACCTCCTCCTCTTCCTCTTCTCCCTCAGCACGACACGCATCATCATCATCATCGTCGAGCTGAACAGTCAACACACACTCTCCCTGAGAGGGCACACACACACACACACACACACGCACACACACACACACACACACACATAGAGGCAGTGAATACAACTTTAATCACACACCTTAGTCTCACTAATTCACTTCCTACTATCGTTACATATCATACATATCATACATATCATACATATCATACATCTACATACAGCAGTTTCTATCCATCTGATCCACAGCGGTCCCTGAACCACTCGTCTCACAGCCGGCTGCACATAGAGAGCGATGTTAGGTGTCCAGCTCGGAGGACTAAAGGCTGGTTGTGATTAAGATGAGCTTGTAGCTCGTTGTCTACCTCACTACGGTTAGAAAGAGCCCTCGTTGGTGTTTTAACGATGTTTCTCTGATGAGTTATTGATCCAGGAAGTTTGAATCTGTCAATATCTTTCACACTTTACCGAACTATCCAAGTCAGCAAAAGCTTCTGCTGACACTGTTCAGATGCTGTGATGGGCCGATATCCAATGGGAAGCCTTGATGAGCAACGTCATGACAACAACTCTGAGTCATAATGAGGTTTGAGAGATCTGGAACTGTTATTTAGGATAGTCAGAACTGAACTACAGATATCTCTAACTGTCGTTTGGACTAGTCACAATGTAGTTGTACATTTCTCTAATGTTAATTCAGGATAAACAAGCTTAGCTATTAAATGTTAAAACAGCTTGCCATAGGAGACCCGTGTGAAGTTTGTTTTCGTGGACGTCTGTGACGTGTTTCCCATAGTGGTTTTCTTGCCTAAACCACTGCAGACATTTGCGCGTCGTACAAATAACACGTGAAAAGCGGCGTACAAATGACACGTGAAAGCGCTAACATGAGGGCTCATGACATCCATGTCCATGTAATGTTGTGGTATTAATACATCTTCCCGTGAGACCAGGATGGTCATGTGCTCAGAGACACATTGGACCACATTAACAACACAGTGAAAATGTATTTAGTCTCCTATACACATACTGTATAACCCTGAAAACAGAAAAATAACTAATCCACAAACAATAGTGTACGCCATCTGCACGATGTAAAAGGTGCTACAGTATAAACAAGTGCAAGTGACACACGAAGCGGCTGCATCACGTAGCCAATGACACTGAAAGCGTTCCAGTGCCATGCAACATCGACTGGCCTTTATGTGGGCTGGCCCGGGAGCACCCCGGGACAATCAATCAATGGAGAACTGACAATCATTAAGTACATAAGCATACAGTAATTACTACTGGAGTACGTGTTGTGCATAGTTATTGTGATAATAACGTGATAATAACACCTTACTGCAAATTTGTTCTAACGCCACTAATTTCAGTTGCAGAGCTAAACCCAATGAATCCATCGGTACCAACCATGTCACACTAGCTTGCCATGAAGGGGGTTAAATATTTCAAACTTGCGCTAAATTTTGGCAAATTTTGACCAAAAAAACTAGATTGCGGGTACAAGCGGCCGAAATGGGTTTCCTCAGGAAGGTGGCTGGCATCTCCCTTAGTGATAGGGTGAGAAGCTCAGTCATCCGTGACGGATTCGGAGTAGAGCCACTACTCCTTTGGGTTGAAAGGAGCCAGCTGACGTGGTTCGGGCATCTAGTAAGGATGCCCCCTGGGCGCCTCCCTAGTGAGGTGTTCCAGGCACGACCAGCTGGGAGGAGGCCACAGAGAAGACCCAGGACTAGGTGGAGAGATTATATCTCCACGCTGGCCTGGGAACGCCTCGGGATCCCCCAGTCAGAGCTGGTTAAAGTGGCCTGGGAAAGGGAAGTTTGGGGTCCCCTGCTGGAGCTGTTGCCTCCGCGACCCGACCCCGGATAAGAGGTTGAAGATGAGTGAGTGATGAGTGTTTTGAAACACTTCTAAATAATAAGGGAGTTCAGTTCTGTTTTTAAAGACGAATTTGAAAGTGTAAATGACGGTTGTCAGGGTATAAAACCAATGATCTGTTGACCTTTATGAATCAAGACTCCATAATCCATAATCCAATAATGACATGTTTAAATCGAAAATTCAATCGAATCATGGATTTGGAGAATCGTGACACCCGTGTATGGCAATGGCAATTTTATGTATATAGCACGTTTCATTACATGTAAACTCAAAGTGCTTTACATGTAAAGGCAAAATATATAAATAAAGACATAAACATAAGAACATATCAGCATAAACAACAGATATAAGAATACAGTAGTATACACAAGCATACAGCCAATCACACAGCAATAAAAACACACACACACACAGAAGGAATAGGAACAACAGGAACAACAGGAAAGTTTTTAGTTTGCTAATGAATGTGGACACAGTTGTGATGGACCACAAGTCATCAGGCAGCTACAATGGCTGCTTCTCTGTAATCATACATATGACAGTTAAGAAGTTGAACTAATGAGCGGTATAAAGTATAAGACCTGGTTAGCTAGAGACGGCAGGTATGTATGTAGGAATGGTTAAGGCTTGAAAGACACAGAGTAGAGCCTTTGGAGTGTATACAGTATGTGTTGTATGTATGCTGTGAAACATGACACAGCATACACACACTTCTGCTGAACATGCAGTTAAAAGCCTGTTAACAGCCACACCCACACAGGCTAACAATAGCACACAGGAATGTTTCAGATCACACACACACACACACACACACACACACACACACACGGGTTACATTTCTATGGTGTCAAAACACAAGTCTCATAAGTATTGACAAACAAATGTGAAGTTATGTAACTAGTAAAACACAATGCACAGAAAAATGCAGGGTGATTTCTATCTGTGCCTCTAATTTATAACTCTTAAATGATCATATGGAAATCAACTTTTTTCAAAGCAAATATATTTGAGAATCTCCACCTACTTGTGTGGATTCTTTTGAGACTGTCACGATACTTGGGTGCCAATTCCATATGTATTGTGATTTTTAAGTATTGCAATTCGAAATTGCGATTTCTTGAGATTTTTGTTAACTTTTTTACCACTAGACCATGAAGGGAACAAGTTGAATCATCCACTTCTAGGGACTTTTACTTTGTAAAATCTCTAAATGAATCCAGTAGGAATATTTGATTTTCAGCATGTATGTAGTCAGAGATGTCCTGAAGTCAAATATATCAGGATCATTATCAGGAATTATTTATTACATTTATTATCCAGCAAACCCAAAATCAAAGAATAAAGACATTTCCCTCACAGATTAGTGGTATTTTCTGTTTAATTTATAAGGGACATGTAATGTTTTATACTTCTGATGAATTTAATCCATCAATCTTATTTCCATTGATGTATTTTGTAGATACAGTTCCCTTTGTTAACACCTTATTTTGAAAAGTGGACGTAGTCCCACGTGTCTACTTCCTCTAACTTCTCCAAGGTGGTCTCTAGCTCTCCCGTCAGCTCCGTTCTCTTTATCCATCCATGGTCAGCTCCATCGGGGCCGTTTCAATGCAGAGAACACAAATGTCAGTATCTGGGTGCTCTACAGTTGTAGCGTCGGCCCATTTGACCACGGAGACGAGAGCGACAGCCGGCTCCACCACCACGTTACCACCATACGATAACGTTTCCTGTCCGTGACAGAGTTAGCATGCAGCTTTAGCTCTGCTCTGTCTAGCTCTGCTTTTCCTGTCAATGTGTGAAACCCAAAGTGTTTCCATCCTTTACTGGATGTGTAGTGTTTACCACGCTGGATTTAACATGGGAGGGTGCAGGTCGAATCCACGACAACCCTCCAACGTTTTAGACATTCTGAGGTTTGTTTTGGTTGACGGATACAACATCACGTAACTCAGACTACCACAATAAAAGCGGTAACTTCCTTCTACCTCCACATAGACTCAGATGAAGCAAATATATCGATTCTGTCATTAAAACATCTATTTCAAAATTGCGAGACATAGGTGAATCGATCCCCAAGTGAATAATCATAGTCAATGATGATCAGTTTGTGGAGGTACACCGATAAAGAGGGTGGTACTCTAAAGGACAGAGGGGGTCGTATCCTGTACAGATTGTAAAGCCCTCTGAGGCAAATTTGTGATTTGTGATTTTGGGCTATACAAATAAAATTGACTTGACTTGATAAAAACAAACGCTCTGTGCGGAGAAATTTCAGAGAGCAGAGCTGCTGATTCTAAGAACAGACAGGATGGCCATCTGACACATGATGCCTCATAAAGACCATGAATAAAACACCATAAAGTAAGTAGTAATCAGCCCGTAGCCTACTAGTCTGTATGTTTAAAAATGGGCTGTAATATTAAAGGGACTGTTTGTAACTTCTTACAGGTATAAATCTACCGAGTCGTTTTTTTAATTCCACACAAGTTTCAGGTGTGTCAGCTGTTTACTCTAAACATTAATGCACGTACACCTAAGCTGTGGCAGTTATAGATATAGTTCAATTATTAGTTGTATATTTGTTTGTCTCTGTGGCATCAATAAATGCTGCCTTAGCGCCATCTACTGGAGAGCGCTGGGTCTTCCCTACACTTGTGAATTTTGTGTGAGACAACGGAAAACAGTCCAAAAGAATCCACAGGAATCCGTTGAGGTTCACAAATACATTTCCATTTGAAAATGCTAAATTGATGATTTGGAAATGAATATAAGGGGTTGTGGATGTTTTAAGCCGTCTCAAAAGAATCCACACAAGGAGATGGAGATTCACAAATATATTTCCTTTGACATAACTTGACATTTATTTGTGAATACTTATGAGACTGTTACATACATACATACATACATACATACATACATTTCCTGCCTGAGCAGCTACAGGTGCTAGGCTGCTTATGATTTTGGAAACATTCAGGCTAAGCGAACATATCTGGTACCCAGCATGCTGAATTACGTAACAAGTAGGACTGAAACCTTTTAGGGCTGTCAAAGTTAACAAGATAATAACACGTTTTATATATACTGGAAAAACAAAGTTTGTAAACTTGTGTTAGGTGGATTATTTCTCTGTTGTTACAATGCTAATGGTCATTGTATTTTACATCGTTGGAAAGCCTGTTTATTTACCTTCGCAATGATGTCCAACTTGTAAGGATCATGCATTTGTGGGATGAGCAGCACAGCTGATTATGTGGGGAGCGCCCAAGAAAAGTTTGCCAAAATGCTCTGCCAATGGTAAACAGTGTATTCTCATAAGGCTACCAGGAAGCCTGCAATGACTGCCCTTCACCGTCAGGCCCGTTTGCGCTGGTGTCGACAACACAGACAATGGAACCTGAACATGTGGGGGAATGTCATGTTCAGTGATGAGTCCAGGTTCTGTCTGCCAACGTTGGATGGCAGGGTCAAAGTATGGAGACGACGTGGAGAACGCTATGCTGATTGTTGCACCGATGGAGTAACAGCTTTTGGTGGGGGCAGTGTCATGGTGGGGGGCGGCATCTCCCTCACTGGCAAAACAAGGCTTGTCATCATTGAAGGCCATCTCAATGCAGTGAGATATCGGGATGAGATTCTGCAGCCAGTGGCGATCCCATATCTCCACAATCTGGGCCCTAACTTCATCCTCCAAGATGACAACGCTCGCCCCCACAGAGCTAGGGTTATCACAGACTACCTCCACAATGTGGGAGTAGAAAGAATGGAATGGCCTGCCAAGAGTCCAGACATCAACCCAATTCAACACTTGTAGGATCAGCTTGGGCGTGCTGTACGTGTTATAGTGACCAACACAACCTCGTTGGCTGACCTGCAACGAATCCTGGTTGAGGAATGGAACGCCATCCCACAGCAACGTGTGACCAGGTTGGTGACCAGCATGAGGAGGAGGTGCCAGGCTGTTGTGGCTGCATATGGATCTTCCACCGCTACTGAGGCTCCTCACAGTGTATTAAATGAATAAAGTGTAAAATTGCCAATATGTCTTGTTTGTTCCTTGTTACTGAAAGAGAGTTCAATCATCCAATCCACCAAACAACTCAAAACAAGAGTCAACACCAACAGGAGAATACACTGTTTACCATTGACGGAGCATTTTGGCAAATTTTTCTTGGGCGCTACCCACATAATCAGCTGTGCTGCTCATCCCACAAATGCCTGATCCTTAGAAGTTGGACATCATTGTGAAGGTAAATAAACAGGCTTTCCAACCATGTAAAATACAATGACAATTTGCATTGGAACAACAGAGAAATAATCCACCTAACACAAGTTTCCGAACTTTGTTTTTCCAGTATACTATATACTGTATGCACGCACGCACGCACGCACGCACACACACACACGCACAATGTCATTGTGACTTAACTTTAACAATGCAAGACAAACAAAAATAATGCAAGAGTTAATCTACTGATAATAACATAAGGAAATGTTAATAGTAGAGATAATCTATAAATAACAACATAGAAAGGAGATGGTGGTAAGTATGAGTACATTTATAGATGTATATCTGTCTGTGTCTGACTGGTCAACTGGTTGTCTCTTTTGTTGTGGCAGGAAGTGACATATTTAGCAGCCAACGTCACACATTCTTTCTTTTCCCCAGAATAAGGGCTAATTCCTCCCTTTCTGTCAGACTACAGGGCATTTGGGGCGCATGCGCACACAGCGACCGGCAGCAGTAGCGGTGGTGGTGTGCGCTTGTTTGATTTTCTTTTATCATTTTTTTGTACTTCAAGGTTTCATCTTTTTTAGTGATTTAGTATGTGGGGATGTGTGTGTATATTGTCTTATTGCGATGAGATGTTGTTGTTGCTACAACGGCAAAACCAACTGCCCCTCGGGGACAAATAAAGGTCTTGAACTTGAACCTGAACTTGAACTTTTCTTTTTCAAATTTTGGAGAGAATTACAGTACGGACACTACCAATGATAGTACTTTGGATAATGTCAGAACAGAATGCAACAACAGCTCTGCTCATTATCGTGGCCAGAGTACAGAACCCTGATGTGGGTCTGTGTGGTCAGCAGGACAGAACACCAAAACATATCTTTTAATGAATGGTTTAACCGAACCACAGATATGATGTTATCACTTTCTCATCTGAGTATGCTTGTGCACGCACACACACACACTCCCAGAGAGAGAGAGACAAAAAGAGAGCAACACAAAGTACAACACTCGAGGACATGAGACAGTCTTACACGGATGTATATCTGAAGACCTGCACTGATGGGAAAAGCAGAAAGAGAGAAGAGTTCCCAGTATCACAGATGACCTCATCCATTTGTCCTCACACACGTTGGCACAGTTAGCATTCACCACATGCACTCTTTCACTTGGTGGAGTTTATACCTTGTTCACAATGCCAAATTACAAGCCGTGCGCTAAATGCAAACATCAGCATGCTCACAGTGACAACATGCTGATGTTTAGCAGGTATAATGTTCACCATCTTAGTTTAGCGTGTTAGCATGCTAACATTTGCTAATTAGCAGTAAACAAAAAGCACAGCTAAGGCTGATGGGAATGTCATTAGTTCTGCAGGTATTTGGTAATAAACCAAAGTACTGGACACATTCAAATGTTGACCTGATGATGGCGCTACTTACAAGTTATTCAAATTCATCCTGACCGAAAAATAAATGTCTGAACCAAATCCATCTAATAGTTGTTGAGATATTTCTGGCTGAACCAAAGTCCAACGGCGCCTTGGGTCAGGACGGCGTTATCAGCTGTAACTGTTGTATGAGCGCAGTGCAGATTGGCCAGTGGGGCCACGCTCACATGCATTAACATGCACTAAAAGGCACAAACGGCACAACAGCCGGCCCGGCTATGTCAACAAAGCACAGAGAAGCTTGGATTACAGAGCACACAGAGGGAGAGTGACTTCATTCTCTGCTCAGGTAGACATTACTGCTCTATTCATATCGCTATATTAAAGGTATAATATGAAAGAATTTCCCAAAAACAATGTATAGACCATAAAAAGTAATCCTTCTCAATCATCACTTACGCCCCACTAGAAGTGTGTGGTGGTGTCTGTATCTACAAAGACCCTGCCCTCTGCCTGGATTTTCTCTAATTTTGCTGTATTCGGGATGTTTCTGGACTTTTTGGCACCACATGGGATTGTAACCCCCAGCCAATAACAGCGCGCAGAATGTGCAGCCCATTCAGGTCGTCAAATATCGCCACTTTGTCACACCCCTTGGCCTCTGATACCGAGGCACCTGTCCAACAAATCTGTAGCTCTGTCAGATAAAAAGCGGCCATATTTGACGGATGAGAATGGGTTTGTTATATCATTGTGAGTTTCCCCGGGGTCCTCTCTCCCTCCTCTGCTGTGTGCCACTAGGGAACGCCATCGATGAACAGTGAACGAAAATTACGTTATATTTCTCTGATTCACTGCTTTCTTTGCATTAACGCCGCTCCCTCCCTTCATTCACGCTATAGCTCGCTCCACCATCGCTGCTCTCTTTCTCCCTCGCTTAGCTCGTTGAGAAGATTACATTTGTACGTGGAACATAGCTAAGATAGCTAGCTAGCTAGTGTTGTTGACGTATATTGTGCGAGATGAGAGTGTGACTTTTTTTACTTGTAAAATGATCTTTTAAATTGACAAACATCAACTGTGTGATTCATGGCGTAATTCAAATGGGATCAAAACATATTTGTCTCTTGCCTTTGACTACCGTACATTTATTTATCCGAATAAGGTCCCATGGGGTCCACCAGAAGGGGCGGGACTTTGACTCTCTGTAGTCCTTCAATGTATTCATGTTCTGTACAGTTCAGTCGTTAAAATAGAAAGGGAATACTGAAATACATAATCATAGTCCTCCCTTTGATTTCAACAAGAAAAGTATAAACCATTCAAATACTACACACCTTTCTAAATGCTAACAGGTCCTTTCATTTCCTCACACAGAGAAATGATGCAGATATGCATTGCAGTGCTAACATAGAAGGCTAACCCTAGCCACTAGCAGTGGTTCACAGACTTAAACTATTGCTTTTAGATAAATAACTTGCAACAGGAACCTTAGAATGTGTCATGATACTTGTTATTACCGTGCAGCAGTAGATAGTTATATAGCAGAACATGTTGCAGCATTTGAGTGTGAAAATATGGCTTATAATGATGCTGTGTAATGAGGATACTTACATAGAGTGGAGCTTGTTGGGGATTCAGTTTCATGGTGCTGGACTCTAGAAGAAAAAGAGGTGAGATGTGAGCATTCATTCCACAGGAGGCAATATGTGAAAAACAAGAATGAATGCTCTCCAAAGCAGGAGCAAGAAAACAAACCAGAAGGAAGGAAATACTAAATAGACTTCCAACACAATACAAGTAATTCTATTAATGAGTTCACTTTTTAACACAAGACACACAAAATGGACAATTCTACAGTGGCCCTGAAGGGTCAATACACTGCAACTTGCAAACACAGGCAGGTAGACAAAACAAAAGCTACCTTCACCTTCACTTTCAAGTTGACTATGGGGGACGTAACCTGCCAAAATAAAAAATAAATTAATTAATAAATAAATGACTTGATAGCTAAATAAATGTCATTAAATTATTATTATTTATTAAAAATAAATGTAGCTATTAATTAATTGATAAAATGTCACATAAATTGATATTTCTGTTTTAATTTCCTTCTTAATTTATTTATCTTTGTATTAATTCCCATATTTATTTACTCCCTTTTATTTATGTATGTAATTATTTATATTCATTTTAATTAATTGAATTAATGCAAAAATAAATAAATACAAAATAAATGAATTTAAAAATTAATCAAATTCAATACATAAATAAAAGGGAAAATTAAACAGAAGAGTAAATAAATAAGGGAATTAATACAAAGATAAATAAATAAAGAAGGAAAATAAAACATAAATATCAATTTGTGTCACATTCTATCAATTAATTAATAGCTACATTTATTTTTAATATTATTTGTGCTACATTAAATGACATTTATTTATTAATCAAGTAATTTATTTATTCATTGTTTTATTATATATCTTGGCAGGTTCCGACCTCCATAGATGACAACACATGAGCAGCATTTAGAACTAGAATGGCACTCGAAGAGCGCAGACTTCCGCCAAGGTGCCTGACTTTAAAAACAGATCACAGCTCACAGCTGGCGGTACCGTGAGGTGGTCGGCTTATTATTAACACGGTGTGTTTCCGTGTAACGTATCGGCAGATGCCTCTCTCATTCAGCAGCCTTCTTATGCCTGTAAAATGTTTCACTACTTTGTCTGTCATCCCGTCATCTACCGCTTTGTTCTTTCTCACTGCGGACGGCCAGCAACAGCCGCACACACATCCACACACGTATCTCTCTGCTCTCAGAAGAAGGAGGAAGAAGGCGGGGTCATGCGTCATCAACGCGTCATCAGTTACACTGTGCATGTGTTATACCCTGTGGTCTTAATGCTCAGGCTGATCGGAATCCTTAAAAATATTCCTGAATCCGGATCATGATCCCGATCCCCACCAAAACCGAATGGATTGTTCATTGTGCCACACCCCATCCCTCCAAAAAATGTCATTCTAATCCATCACAGACTTTTGGAGTAATCCTGCTAACAGACAAACCAACAAACCAACAAACCAACAAACAAACCAACAAACCAACAAACCAACGCCGATGAAAACATAACCTCCTTCCTAGGCCTTCGGCCTTGGCGGAGGTAAAAAACAAAGAGAGAAAAAAACGAATGCAAGTTGCACAGAACACGAAGGAAATTGATTAATTGCTTACTAATATAAATAACGGTACACAATATCTGAATGATGCAATCAGAATATTAAAATTAATGTAAACTTACATAGTGTTTCTGTTTTTGGTTTTGTTTTCTAAATGCACAATTTAGGAAGATGTTTGCTTCAGTAACTTTTTATTTATCTATTTGCATGTTAAGTTGCAGTGTTGAGCTCTCAGGGCCACCGTACAAAGAAACAAGAGACTCTGCATCTGCAGCAAGCCTCCAGGAAGAGCGCCGGTCGTTGATCCTAATGTTCGTAGTGGCCAAACGACGATACTACACCTTCTGTGTCCGTCACGTGATGCCATTTGGCCCAAAAAGACTTTAGCCCATAGACTTACATTGGGAAAGAGACGTCTGTAACTCAGAGGGTCATTTATTTTGAGGTGAATCAACTCCCCAGTATGAACACTCTAATAGTCCTTATTTAAATCATTAGGTCCTAAAAGTAGGAAAATGCACTAATAGCTAAATCCAGAGTTATTTCCTTAATCCGTTCATGTGAATGAGACCCAGACCGAGGCTGGAGCGAGGGATGGGAGGAGGAGTTAAAGGAGCGAGGGCTGGGAGGAGGAGTTAAAGGATTGAGTATTGAGAGGAAGAGTTAAAGGAGCAAGGGGCTGGGAGGAGGAGTTAAACGAGCGAGGACCGGGAGGAGGAGTTAAAGGAGCGAGGGCCGAGAGGAGTTAAAGGAGAGAGGACCGGGAGGAGGAGTTAAAGGAGCGAGGATTGAGAGGAGGAGTTAAAGGAGCGAGGGACGGGAGGAGGAGTTAAAGGAGCGAGGATTGAGAGGAGGAGTTAAAGGAGCGAGGGACGGGAGGAGGAGTTAAAGGAGCGAGGATTGAGAGGAGGAGTTAAAGGAGCGAGGGATGGGAGGAGGAGTTAAAGGAGCGAGGACCGGGAGGAGGAGTTAAAGGAGCGAGGGCCGGGGAGGAGGAGTTAAAGGAGCGAGGGCTGGGAGGAGGAGTTAAAGGAGCGAGGGCCGGGAGGAGGAGTTAAAGGAGCGAGGGATGGGAGGAGGAGTTAAAGGAGCGAGGGCCGGGGAGGAGGAGTTAAAGGAGCGAGGGCTGGGAGGAGGAGTTAAAGGAGCGAGGGATGGGAGGAGGAGTTAAAGGAGCAAGGGATTGGGAGGAGGAGTTAAAGGAGCGAGGGCTGGGAGGAGGAGGAGGAGTTAAAGGAAACTCTACTGCTCCTGCTCTATGGCCCGATGGATGAGGAAGATCACCGGGTACTTTATCACTCGGCACTCGAGCCATTTTATCTTCATGCTCCACTGAGACACTCCGATAGGAATGAACGGGGCCCCGCCTCCGACGCTGTATCCACTTCTCTTTATACATCCATAATCTGCAGCAGCAACATTTGACATGTACTCTGATGAAAGGAAGTGGACAGAGTTTCATACAGACACTCCTCTTTCCATTGAAACATCACAGAAAGCCTGTAATACAGGTTAGATGTCGTTAATGTGGGGCTATTTAGCAACATATCTACTTCTTTACTGATGTCAGTGTAGCCAAACCTTTTAAGGTGTGCTCTGCTCTTGTTATGCGAACACAAAATACTGACTTAAAGTTCCTACACACCACATGACAGGTGTTTCATATATTCTGGCTGTCTAGATCTCTGTGCAGGTTGACATGCAGGGATACGCACGAGGAACTGACTGTATTTATCAAACAGACGCAGCAGACTGGAGTCACAGTTTGTATTATTTGTCTGCAAGGTGCATTAATGTTCAGAGTAAACAGCTGACACACCTGAAACTTGTGTGGAATTAAAAAAATTACCCGGTAGATTTATACCTGTAAGAAGTTACAAACAGTCCCTTTAATATTACAGCCCATTTTTAAACATACAGACTAGTAGGCTACGGGCTGATTACTACTTACTTTATGGTGTTTTATTCATGGTCTTTATGAGGCATCATGTGTCAGATGGCCATCCTGTCTGTTCTTAGAATCAGCAGCTCTGCTCTCTGAAATTTCTCCGCACAGAGCGTTTGTTTTTATCAAGTCAAGTCAATTTTATTTGTATAGCCCAAAATCACAAATCACAAATTTGCCTCAGAGGGCTTTACAATCTGTACAGGATACGACCCCCTCTGTCCTTTAGAGTACCACCCTCTTTATCGGTGTACCTCCACAAACTGATCATCATTGACTATGATTATTCACTTGGGGATCGATTCACCTATGTCTCGCAATTTTGAAATAGATGTTTTAATGACAGAATCGATATATTTGCTTCATCTGAGTCTATGTGGAGGTAGAAGGAAGTTACCGCTTTTATTGTGGTAGTCTGAGTTACGTGACGTCATATCCGTTCCGTATCCGTCAACCAAAACAAACCTCAGCGAGCTGAAACTAGAAAGTCTAAAACGTTGGAGGGTCTTCGTGGATACGACCTGCACCCTCCCATGTTAAATCCAGCGTGGTAAACACTACACATCCAGTAAAGGATGGAAACACTTTGGGTTTCACACATTGACAGGAAAAGCAGAGCTAGACAGAGCTGTGCTAAAGCCGCATGCTAACTCTGTCACGGACAGGAAACGTTATCGTATGGTGGTAACGTGGCGGTGGAGCCGGCCGTCGCTCTCGTCTCCGTGGTCAAATGGGCCGACACTACAACTGTAGAGCACCCAGATACTGACATTTGTGTTCTCTGCATTGAAACGGCCCCGATGGAGCTGACCATGGATGGATAAAGAGAACGGAGCTGACGGGAGAGCTAGAGACCACCTTGGACAAGTTAGAGGAAGTAGACACGTGGGACTACGTCCACTTTTCAAAATAAGGTGTTATCAAAGGGAACTGTATATACAAAATACATCTATGGAAATCAGATTGATGGATTAAATTCACCAGAAGTATAAAACATTACATGTCCCTTATAAATTAAACAGAAAATACCACTAATCTGTGAGGGAAATGTCTTTATTCTATGATTTTGTGGTTGCTGGATAATAAATGTAATAAATAATTCCTGACAATGATCCTGATATATTTGACTTCAGGACATCTCTGACTACATACATGCTGAAAATCAAACATTCTTACTGGATTCATTTAGAGATTTTCCAGAGTAAAAGTCCCTAGAAGTGTATGATTTAGTATGACTTTAGTTAGAAATGGTCTAGTGGTCCTGGAGTGATTACTGAGAGATGTCAAGTCATTGCATAAGTGTGAGCTAAAGAAGCCGAGTCATTCTTTAGTCCTGCTTGAAGACTTGCAGTCAGTGCAGGGTGAGAGGCAGCATGTCATGTACATGAAGTCAGCAGTGAGTCTGACTCATTCTAATTAGAGACATCATGTCATAAAGACCAGCCGGGGTCACCCCCTCACCCAGCTCCTCTACATGCACTGATGTGGTTGGCCCGTTCATGGACAGGAAACAGGAAGTCAGAGGAAAACAGAGGAGCCTTACAAGTCCTCCTCACACACTCACAGGAGAAAACAATCCTTCCTCTCAGAACACACACACACACACACAGTCTGATAGAGGCAGACAAAAGCTTAGTCCAACACACAGGCAGACAGACAGATGCCTGTCAGACATGAGTCTGCGTGGTGTATTTACACCCTGTCTACAGTGAGAGAACCTTTGTCACTTTGCATGTTCTAACAGTGAGATCTTTCAGCCGTGACGTACTCACAAACAGACTTCCGTTCGGTATGTTTATGAATCGTACTGTGGGCTGTAATGCACGACACTTGCACCTAAACACACACACACACACACACACACACACACACAATAACCAGCATAATATTGGATCAAATTTTATTTCTATGAAATCAGTAGATTCACAGAAACAGGGGAAGAATCTAAGACAGCTGGTGAACCTGAACTTTGAGGTATATAGTGGAGGAAGCCATCATATTATTTGATGGAACTCTGCTCTGCTGGAGTATGAACTGCTCACCAAAGAGTCAATCAGCTGACAGGAGTGGACGGTACAAATACCTGCCATTGAATTAACTGTGTGGGAGAATATCTAGTGAAGGATCAGTGGTCGTTTGTGCAGAAATAACTGCTGCAGCTCCTCCAGACCAACAGAGGTTTCCCGTGTCTTGTGAAGTGACGGGGCTCCGCAGAGAGAAACGTTATCGTCTCTGACCAAAACTCCGGCGTCTCCCCTGTTCCCTCCGGCCGTGGTCGGGAGGCTGAGGCAGGAAAAGCCAACACTAGGATCAGCATTGATTCATGGAGAGACCTTCGTCTGGTCAGCTAACATTACTGCTAAGCAGCTGAAATATAGAGTGATATTGTGCTTTTAGCTGACGTGTGTCTCCTCACTGTGTTGAGCGATGCTCGTTCATGTCTATGTAGAGCGAGCACAAGCGCGAGCAACAGGACGTTGACTATCATTGACTTAATGGCCACAGGTGTCGCTGTTAACAAGACATTTCTGATTCTTACAAACAGTCCCTTTAAGTGAGAATCTGTTCAGCCATGAACGAAGTCAAACTGTAAGATGAGATAGCAGCAGGACATCTAGGGATGTTCCTAGCCACGTTTCCACTGCAGGTACTTTCCTCCAGAACCCAGAACCTTTTGAGAAACTCTTTGCGTTTCGCCCGCAGGGACCAGGGTCTAAAATAAGTTCCGGGGACCTTTTACCAACCAAAAAGGCCCTGGTCGGGACTGCTACTTTTGTGGTGGAGTCTAAAAGTAAGAATACACTCACCAAACAGTACAAAATGTGCACAATTTAATCATAAATACATTGGTTGTATAGATATTAGGGCGGTCAAAGTTAACACAATAATAACGCTATTGACACAAATTAACACCACTAAGTTCTTTAATGCAATAACATGCCTTGTGATTTTTAAGTTGTAGCAGCTCAGTATTAAATACTGGTATCATATGAAACTAGAAAACCTGATGAATCCATCGGTACTAACCATGTCATACTAGCTCGTCATGAAGGTACCCAGATGATCCGGGTACTTTATCACTCGGCAGTCCAGACATTTTGTCTTCATGCTCCACTGAGACACTCTGATAGGAATGAACGGGAGCCTCCGACACTGTATCCACTTCTCTTTATACATCCATGCCATAGAGCCTTGGTGCTAGTGTGGCTAAAACTGAACATGTGCTTTATTGTGTAGCATTCAATTGTATAAGTGAAACTACTACAGTGATAACTCAGTGTATAGTATTAACAACATGTCACCTTCCGGTTGGTGTCTGGCTTTCACTATTCATGGGATGTCTTTACCCAATTTATCCCAGGGTTGCCTTCCATTAACTTTGAACAAGAGAGCAGCATGTAATTAATACTCAGGAAATCAAAAGATGCACCGTGATCTCCAAACACGGACGGACGACTGATGACACATTTGGTCTTGGAATGCAGTATGTGAATAGAGACGGAGGAGGAGGTTCAGTCACTAAAGGACATTAAGCATGAGGCATTAAGATGACTAAAGTTTACAGCATCAGATCCTCTCGTCCTTCTGTCTGTCTGGCTGTAGAGATAATCCCCCCCCCCCCCAAATGTATGTATGTGTGTGTGTGTGTTTGGAAGCATGTGCCTGCTACTTAGCCCACCCACCCCCCATCTCACAGCAGGGGTTCATTTGAGATCAATCTGTTTCCAAAACCCACTTCTAGTGAACCCAGGCTCACTCCCTAGTAAACAGTCCCAGCTGACCGTGAGCCCTTCACATGCTGTCAACTCCATTAACTACTATTTACTATTACTATTAACAACTACAGTATGTGTCTTTATACTGCTGCCGCTGTATGGTGTGTCCTGTCGGGTTAATCCTGTCATGTCACCTGATGTATGAAGTTCTGTCCACACCTGTTATGTCTCGTTTCACTAAATATTAGGGCTGTCAAAGTCAACGTGATAATAACGCCTATAACGCTCTATAAGCCTACGTCATCCAAAGCTGGCCCACCCCACTTCAAAACTCATTCCCCCGCTGCCCGGCAGCCATGTTGAGATCAGTTGAGGAAATACCAAGCACCGCCCACCAGCCGGAGCACAGCCAATAGGAACGCTCTCTCTCTATGAAATGACCTGTGATTGGTCAAAGTCTCCCGTCACGGGCTAGATGTTCTAAAGCCTGAAAACAGAGCCATGAGGAGGAGCAGAAGTCTAGTTTTCTCTCAGAACACTTGAATTACAAAATGCTGAAAGGTTATTATGGGATTTTTGCCCACTGATGATAAAAACATTCTGCCTACTGAAGCTTTAAACTCAAAGAACAATCTTTTATTAAACCTAACCAAGTAGCTCTGTTGCTTAACCTACGGGATGCCAAAGGGTCCTGATCGAGCGTCTGTGTATGTTGAGTTGGGAATGAGACTGGGTTGTCTCATACTACGTTCCCTTTACGCTCGACCATTGTCCTTTGGATTCAGGTGCGGGACTGCAAGAGGGTGGAATTACAATATGCTGAAAGGTTATTATGGAATTTTTGCCCATTGACGCCAAAAAGTCTCTGCCTACTGAAGCTTTAAATACTTGACTAATCTCCCTTTATGGTGCATTTTGAACATATAAAAATGTGTGATTAATTTGTGATTAATTGCAATTAATATTTTTTAAATAAACTTAAAAATCTAAAAAATATATTATTGTCTTAAAAGCACAAAAAATCTGAGAGAGACAGACACAGACAAGTGACATGTGAAAGAAAAAAGGGACTAACCGGGTGGGGAAGTCTTGGACACAGGTCATGAAGGTTCCCTGAATAGTTTGATGAGGATGAGCATGATGTGAGTCACATGCTAGGCCTTCACAGACACATTAATAGCTTTATTACTTCTGCCTCTATGTCCAGAGCTGGCAGTAAAGAGAGGCACAAATCTTTCATGATGCCTTTTTATAAATCAGATCTAAATATATATGCAGGGGTGTCCGACTCACTTTAGTTCATGATCCACAAACAGCCCAATCTGATCTCAAGTGGCCCAGACCAGTAAAACCATGACCTATAAATAACACACCTCCACATGTTCCCTCTCTTTGAGTGTGAGCTGTGAAGAAGTGCAAGTACATTCTGAAAACATTCACAATTAGATCCAACAATCTATTTACAAAACAGATGATCCTGCTGATCTCTCGGCTACGACTACAAACACTGCTGATTCCTCCAACAACTCATGTACCTTCTCTGTTCTCTGGTATCCCCTTCTTCTCTGTTCATGTTCTTGTATTTTTGCCATGATGAGTCTGATAGTGGTGCCGAACAGGCCTAGAATTTCATCCCTTTAGGGGTAAGGCCACCTGGCTTTTGATGTTGTCAATTTTTTGAGTGCACAAAGACCAAATGCCAGAGCAGCAAGGCATTCAAATACAACTACAAATATAAGTCCACAGAAATAATGAATGTATCTTAAGGGATAAGAATATGTTTAATACATAGTTTAACTATCAGTGAAATATAGAAATAAAACTGTTTATTTCACAAAATACTTTCTTGGTGCTTACAGAGTACCAATATTTGTAAGTTGTTATTTCCCACTTTGTTGTGCTGTAGCCTACAGACACTGTTAATAGCATTAAAAGTCCAGTTATGACCGACATGGATCAAAAATTTGTGGCTGTTTTAGTTGTTAAAAACACATTCATCATCACACACACTGTAGTTTATTTTGACTCAATAAACTACACCGTCCCGCTGCCTCAAATGCTCACTTAGAGCATCAAATGTAGATGAATCTGCCGCTGAAAATAGTCCCCAACAAATCCACTACTGTATTTACTCCTGTCTGTTTGATAAAAAAACTACAGAGCACAGCTTTTTTAGGAAACTACTGAGACTTTTTAAGAAATGAAACTATTAGGGCTGTCAATCGATTTTAATATTTAATCGTGATTAATTTAAAAAAAATTAACACAGATAGGGAGAGAGGAGGGTCATGTTTTCACCTAGCCTAGCCTGCAGAAAAGCATCAGCAACTCTGTGGCTCTGCACAGACTTTTAGCCTCTTTTAGCTGGTAGTTTGGGTTTTTATTAGGGCTGTCAATAAAATATTTAATTGCAATTAATAACATGATTGTCTCTAGTTTATTGTGATTAATTGTATACTAAACGCACATTTTTTATCTGTTCTAAATGTAGCTTAAACAGAGATTTGTCAAGTATTTAATACTCTTATCAACATGGGAGTGGACAAATATGCTGCTTTATGCAAATGTATGTACATATTTATTATTGTAAATCAATTAAAACACAAAACAATGACAGATATTGTCCAGAAACCCTCACAGGTACTGCATTTAGCATAAAACAATATGCTCCAATCATAACATGGCAAACTGCAGCCCAACCCTTTGAAAATAGCTCTGCCAGTTTTTCCTTTACCGTACGTTTGGAGCGTTGTTTAGCCTCTTCCGCTCCTCCTACAAGCTAGTATGACATGGTTGGTACCGATGGAGTCATCAGGTTTTTTAGTTTCCTATGATACCAGTATCTTCACTCTAGCTTTAAAACTGAGCTGCTACAACCTAAAAATCACTAGTTGTGTTAATGTGTTAAAGAAATCAGTGGCGTTAAAACTAATTTGAGTTAGCGTGTTATTATCACGTTAACTTTAACAGCCCTGTTTATTTAAATCTCCATTAGCTACTGCCTCTAGATACTCAATTGCAACTATTGTGGTGTTTTTAAAGATTCCCGTCTTCAGAAGGAACCAATGGGGCTTAATGCTGAGAGCCACAGACAGAGTAGTAACTAACACATTTGTTTGGGAGTGTTAGTTTTGATTTAAACTAATTTCAGTGACATTTATTCTCAAGTATGCATATCTCGTAGGGATGCACCGATACCGACACCAGTATCGGGTATCTGGTCCGATACTGTGCTCATGTACTTGTACTCGCAAAACGGCTCCGATACAACGGCACCGATACCACTTTAAGGCAGCGTGACGTTAACCTCTCGTCACCATCTTTCGGGTCCTCACGCTCCACCTCTCCGACGGTGCGGGCGAGACGGGCCGGTGGTGCGCCCGACCCCCCGAGGCCGGGATCCCACCTCAGTCGGCGCACGCCAGCCCTCACTTTCATTGCGCAACGGGGTTTTGCTTGCACCCTCTGACTCGCGCATGCGTTAGACTCCTTGGTCCCCTCGCGCCTTTTACGTGGGCCGAGCCTGCTGGACAGTCGCACCGGGAGCAGGGGGCCCCGTTCCTCCCCGGCGGGGAGAGAGGGCGCAGCGAGCCCTTTGTCCACGGTGCGATGAGGTCCAGGCGTGGAGCGCTGTAGAGCTGCGGCCGCGAGCCACCTTCGCCCCGAGCCCTTCTAAGCCGACCTAGAGCCGGTGGCGGCGCACCGCCTCGTATGCGGGACTGCCCAGCCTGCCGTGTGTCACTCACACCCTCCAGCTGGCTGTTAACGAGGGTCTTTTGGTACAGAGAAGTACTCGTATCGGTACTCGGTAGCGGCGAGTACCCAAATGGAAGTACTTGTACTCGGTCTGAAAAAAAGTGGTATCGGTGCATCCCTAATCGGTAAACTCTCCAGCATGGGTCGCGCTCTATTCTAAATCGGAACTAAAACCAAGATCACAGGTAGTCAGGTGTCTGAGACTAGCAGCATGCACATGGAGGTTACTGTTCCACAGGCTTCATCCCTTCGTCTATCTACGAATACTGGTGTGAAGAAATGTTTGTACAGAGACACTCCAGATGCAATCTGGGCCAGGATGGTATAAATAGGTCATTAGCACTGTCTCAACTGTTCCATCGTGAACAGGCATGACCCCAGAACCAACTTAAAGCAACTAAACTCTGCCCTGTTACAGGAAGCCGCTGCAATCATTACCACACATGGACACAGACTACCGGCAAGGCCATCTGAACTGTGTGTGTGTTTGTGTGTGTTTGTGTGTGTGTGCGTGTGTGTGTGTGTGTGTGTGTGTGTAACTGAATGTACCAGTGTAACTGCTATTATGTGTGCTGGCATCTGCATGTGGAAGCTAAGCAGACTTTAGGGCAGCCAGAGTTCCATGATAACAGGCAGGTCACTTAAGATGGCAGTGTCCATCGCCTGTGCTGAGAGACAGGAGCTTAAGATAGCCTGAAGAGACATGACCTGAGGTGGAGGAGGAGGAGGAGGAGAAGGAGGAGAAGGAGGAGGAGGAGGAACATTAGAGAGCATAGTGTTCACAAGACCCTGACTGAAACTTCTTATCAGCCGATATGGACTTTTCAAACTGGTGTTGTCAGGAGTTCTAACATGGCGCGTTGACCTCAGTACACACAGACAGAACAGGACGAGGCAGCGGGACAACAGAGTTCTTGCTGACATCAGCAACTCAGCTGAGCTCAGAACACTTCAACAAACACACCTGTTATCATTATACCGACATGTACTTTATAATAATATATGTATATACATAGAGATATAGATATATAGATATACTCAATGAGGTGTGGCAAGATCTATACGTATAAAGAGCCAAGCCACTGATGTGGACTAACTGCCCAGTAGAAACACATCAAGCTTCAAAGACAAAAAAACATGCGATGGACAGTAGTTGTTGTCATATCAAAACATTATCGTAGTCGCCATCTTTCTCAGATCAACTGTCTGTTCGACCAGTACAGACGGGCCGATGGCGTGTGTTGTGCCTACAATACATCACATCAATACATCATAGAAAGAGAGACGTATTTATGACGTTATTGAAAATCATTCCATCAGGATTTCTTAATACCCTTCTCCACCATAATACCGCCCAAGCCTAGTAGCAGCTTTACTGGAAGCAGGCTTATATTAGAGACAGGCCTTTAATTCTAATTCTAATTCTAATAGACACAAACTTGCGCCAAGCGACGCGACACAAACACGCAAAAATTGCTTCATTTGCATAATCACAGAGTTGAAATATTGCAACTTCAGCGAAAGATTTGTGTGACGCTGTGTCGCGAAACTATCAGTGTTGAGATTGTCCTCCTAGCGTCACTGACGTCCTGACATTGATGAATCAGAAATGGAGGAAATAAATCTTGTATGTGTCTGTGGTCACCCAGAGCTACGATAGTACCTCATATCTGTACAGAGATCGGACCAAACTCTGTGTAGAAACCACAGACGGACAACAACATCGTTGCCGTATTTATGCCTAGATGACTTTATGCTGAGTGCTGATGGAGCAGCTGCATAGCCTGGCACTGATCCATCCAAACTCCATTCAGAAAACAAGTATTTTAAAAGTTGTCTGCTTGTCGTCATGGTAACGGACCTGACAAAGCATGAATTCAGACATTTTACTAATCGGCATTATTGTGTTGTTATTTCGGCATCCTTTTGATCTGTTTATTGATATTAAATCACAGCACAATCTGTTTATTTTGGGTTCATACCGCAGTAGCGACGTGTGGCTGCTAGATAGTCAGTTTAATGTCACTGCATGTGAATACAGCTCGCTATCGGGTGACGTTATGAACCCAGACATGGCGGCGTTTGGTTTTCTGACATATCTGGGACTTCCTCAACATGTACAAAGCAGCAACAGTGGTTATTTCTGCCATGGCTGATGGAGGAAATTGCAGAAAGAAAAGTTGTTGGTATCTATGGAGACAAGCTCCTCCTCCTCTTCGACGCATCTAGCGCAAATGAACACAAATGATCCCGGCGGTCCAACTAGCGTGAGTAAAGCGAGGTGAAAATTTGCTTAGCTCTTGGTCAAAACACACAACACCACTCTGAGTTAGACATACATAAAGGCTGCTTAGCCACATTTGTGCATGCAAAAATGTGTGCGCGCACACACACACACACACACACACTTGGTTGTGGTGAGAGGAACAGAGAGGGGGCTATGTTTCCACAACTTGTTGTAATTATGTGTTATACAACTGAATGCTGACTCTGGCTGTTCTTTTACAGAGAAGTACAGCGAGAGGCTGGAGACAAACTCAGCTGGCCAGAAGTTATGTCTGGTATGGAAGGAATGAGACGGAGAAGGGGAGACAGAAAGAGAAAGGGAGAGAGATACAGAGTGGAAGGAAGGAGCAGAGGGAGGGAGGCAGAGGAGCACAGCAGCTGCTAATCCAAACCAACCTCCTGCTTTCAGCTGTGGTGAACAGCAGCCGTTCCACTCTGCTGCACGCCGAGCTGCAGTGTCACTCACTTCCACCGGCTGCAAACATGAAGTGGCAGCAGGCCGGGGCCTTATCACAACAGGCCATTGCAGCTACAGCCATGGTCACACTGCTGCTGTTACTGCTGCTGTTACTGCTGCTGCTGCTGCAAGACCACAGTGCTGGTCACAGTTCAGTCCCCAGCCATCAATATACATTGATTTTCTGGGTCCATGCTGTTTTTAGTTGTGCCTGTCAAGTGCCTAAAAATAGACAGCGAAATATTTCCTGTGCAGCCGAAACAGAAGGAAAATGTGTCAGCTGTGGTACTTCAAATGTCCGAGATAAACATCAGGTGCCCCTGCATTATTAAGCCTGGACCCCCCTCTGGCCCCCCCTCTGAACCCACCTCTGGCCCCACTAACTGTGGCAAATATTTCCATACATGTTTCACCCCACATTTATCCCTAGAGGACAGAAATTGTAGTCAAGTCAGCATTCACCAATTCACACACACATTCATAAGCTAGTGGCAGAAGCTACCACATTAACTGTGATATTAATTGGGATGCTAACTTTGGCTAGCGAAAAACACTCCTACTAGTGTTACACGGTTTACCGATACTAGAAAGGTATCATGATACCCTGCTGTTAAAAACAGTACAATACCGCGTTTTATTAGTACCGGTACTTTAAGAATGACAGTGTTTAAATAGGAGCTGTGAGTTGCATCAATGTGCGACCGCGGGGCCGTGTGAGTGTGTGTGTGTGTGTGTGTGTGTGTGTGTGTGTGTGTGCAGCGCTGTGCTTTAGAGTACGCCATCACGATTGGGATCACTTAGGAGCAGGAAGTTATAACTTTACTGCCGGTGGAAGCAAGCGGTCAAAAAGTAAACTGCAGTGATAACCAGGAGGATGGAGTCACTCTGTAACGTGTTTAAGTATTATTTTACCGTGTGTCTCTGTAACATGTTAAAGTATTATTTTACCGTGTGTCTCTGTAACGTGTTAAAGTATTATTTTACCGTGTGTCTCTGTAACGTGTTAAAGTGTTATTTTACCGTGTGTCTCTGTAACATGTTAAAGTATTAATTTATCTGTGTCTCTGTAACATGTTAAAGTATTATTTTACCGTGTGTATCTGTAACTTGTTAAAGTGGTATTTTACCATGTGTCTCTGTAACGTGTTAAAGTATTATTTTACCGTGTGTCTCTGTAACGTGTTAAAGTATTATTTTACCGTGTGTCTCTGTAACATGTTAAAGTATTATTTGACCGTGTGTATCTGTAACGTGTTTAAGTGGTATTTTACCATGTGTCTCTGTAACGTGTTAAAGTGGTATTTTACCCTGTGTCTCTGTAACGTGTTAAAGTGGTATTTTACCATGTGTCTCTGTAATGTGTTAAAGTGGTATTTTACCGTGTGTCTCTGTAACGTGTTAAAGTATTATTTTACCCTGTGTCTCTGTAACATGTTAAAGTATTATTTTACCGTGTGTCTCTGTAACGTCTTAAAGATATTATTTTACCGTGTGTCTCTGTAACGTGTTAAAGTGTTATTTTACCATGTGTCTCTGTAACATGTTAAAGTATTATTTTACCGTGTGTCTCTGTAACATGTTAAAGTATTATTTGACCGTGTGTATCTGTAACGTGTTTAAGTGGTATTTTACCATGTGTCTCTGTAACGTGTTAAAGTGGTATTTTACCCTGTGTCTCTGTAACGTGTTAAAGTGGTATTTTACCATGTGTCTCTGTAATGTGTTAAAGTGGTATTTTACCGTGTGTCTCTGTAACGTGTTAAAGTATTATTTTACCCTGTGTCTCTGTAACATGTTAAAGTATTATTTTACCGTGTGTCTCTGTAACGTCTTAAAGGTATTATTTTACCGTGTGTCTCTGTAACGTGTTAAAGTGTTATTTTACCATGTGTCTCTGTAACATGTTAAAGTATTATTTTACCGTGTGTCTCTGTAACATGTTAAAGTATTATTTGACCGTGTGTATCTGTAACGTGTTTAAGTGGTATTTTACCGTGTGTCTCTGTAACATGTTAAAGTATTATTTGACCGTGTGTATCTGTAACGTGTTTAAGTGGTATTTTACCATGTGTCTCTGTAACGTGTTAAAGTGGTATTTTACCCTGTGTCTCTGTAACGTGTTAAAGTGGTATTTTACCGTGTGTCTCTGTAACGTGTTAAAGTATTATTTTACCGTGTGTCTCTGTAACGTGTTAAAGTATTATTTTACTGTGTGTCTCTGTAACGTGTTAAAGTGTTATTTTACCGTGTGTCTCTGTAACATGTTAAAGTATTATTTTACCGTGTGTCTGTAACGTCTTAAAGTATTATTTTACCGTGTGTATCTGTAACGTGTTAAAGTGGTATTTTACCATGTGTCTCTGTAACGTGTTAAAGTGGTATTTTACCATGTGTCTTTGTAACGTGTTAAAGTATTATTTTACCCTGTGTCTCTGTAACCTGTTAAAGTATTATTTTACCGTGTGTCTCTGTAACGTCTTAAAGGTATTATTTTACCGTGTGTCTCTGTAACATGTTAAAGTATTATTTTACCGTGTGTCTCTGTAACGTGTTAAAGTGGTATTTTACCATGTGTCTCTGTAACGTGTTAAAGTGGTATTTTACCGTGTGTCTCTGTAACGTGTTAAAGTATTATTTTACCGTGTGTCTCTGTAACGTGTTTAAGTATTATTTTACCGTGTGTCTCTGTAACGTGTTAAAGTATTATTTTACCGTGTGTCTCTGTAACGTGTTAGTGTTATTTTACCATGTGTGTCTGTAACGTGTTAAAGTATTATTTTACCGTGTGTCTCTGTAACGTGTTAAAGTGTTATTTTACCGTGTGTCTCTGTAACATGTTAAAGTGTTATTTTACCGTGTGTCTGTAACGTGTTAAAGTATTATTTTACCGTGTGTCTCTGTAACGTGTTAAAGTGTTATTTTACCGTGTGTCTCTGTAACATGTTAAAGTATTATTTTACCGTGTGTATCTGTAACGTGTTTAAGTGGTATTTTACCATGTGTCTCTGTAACGTGTTAAAGTGGTATTTTACCCTGTGTCTCTGTAACGTGTTAAAGTGGTATTTTACCATGTGTCTCTGTAACGTGTTAAAGTATTATTTTACCGTGTGTCTCTGTAACGTGTTAAAGTGTTATTTTACCGTGTGTCTCTGTAACATGTTAAAGTATTATTTTACCGTTTGTCTCTGTAACATGTTAAAGTATTAATTTACCTGTGTCTCTGTAACATGTTAAAGTATTATTTTACCGTGTGTCTCTGTAACGTGTTTAAGTATTATTTTACCATGTGTATCTGTAACTTGTTTAAGTATTATTTTACCGCGTGTCTCTGTAACATGTTAAAGTATTATTTTACCGTGTGTCTCTGTAACGTGTTAAAGTATTATTTTACCGTGTGTCTCTGTAACATGTTAAAGTATTATTTTACCGTGTGTCTCTGTAACATGTTAAAGTATTATTTTACCGTGTGTCTCTGTAACATGTTAAAGTATTATTTTACCGTGTGTATCTGTAACGTGTTTAAGTGGTATTTTACCATGTGTCTCTGTAACGTGTTAAAGTGGTATTTTACCCTGTGTCTCTGTAACGTGTTAAAGTGGTATTTTACCGTGTGTCTCTGTAACGTGTTAAAGTATTATTTTACCGTGTGTCTCTGTAACGTGTTAAAGTATTATTTTACTGTGTGTCTCTGTAACGTGTTAAAGGTATTATTTTACCGTGTGTCTCTGTAACGTGTTAAAGTGTTATTTTACCATGTGTCTCTGTAACATGTTAAAGTATTATTTTACCGTGTGTCTCTGTAACATGTTAAAGTATTATTTGACCGTGTGTATCTGTAACGTGTTTAAGTGGTATTTTACCGTGTGTCTCTGTAACATGTTAAAGTATTATTTGACCGTGTGTATCTGTAACGTGTTTAAGTGGTATTTTACCATGTGTCTCTGTAACGTGTTAAAGTGGTATTTTACCCTGTGTCTCTGTAACGTGTTAAAGTGGTATTTTACCGTGTGTCTCTGTAACGTGTTAAAGTATTATTTTACCGTGTGTCTCTGTAACGTGTTAAAGTATTATTTTACTGTGTGTCTCTGTAACGTGTTAAAGTGTTATTTTACCGTGTGTCTCTGTAACATGTTAAAGTATTATTTTACCGTGTGTCTGTAACGTCTTAAAGTATTATTTTACCGTGTGTATCTGTAACGTGTTAAAGTGGTATTTTACCATGTGTCTCTGTAACGTGTTAAAGTGGTATTTTACCATGTGTCTTTGTAACGTGTTAAAGTATTATTTTACCCTGTGTCTCTGTAACCTGTTAAAGTATTATTTTACCGTGTGTCTCTGTAACGTCTTAAAGGTATTATTTTACCGTGTGTCTCTGTAACATGTTAAAGTATTATTTTACCGTGTGTCTCTGTAACGTGTTAAAGTGGTATTTTACCATGTGTCTCTGTAACGTGTTAAAGTGGTATTTTACCGTGTGTCTCTGTAACGTGTTAAAGTATTATTTTACCGTGTGTCTCTGTAACGTGTTTAAGTATTATTTTACCGTGTGTCTCTGTAACGTGTTAAAGTATTATTTTACCGTGTGTCTCTGTAACGTGTTAGTGTTATTTTACCATGTGTGTCTGTAACGTGTTAAAGTATTATTTTACCGTGTGTCTCTGTAACGTGTTAAAGTGTTATTTTACCGTGTGTCTCTGTAACATGTTAAAGTGTTATTTTACCGTGTGTCTGTAACGTGTTAAAGTATTATTTTACCGTGTGTCTCTGTAACGTGTTAAAGTGTTATTTTACCGTGTGTCTCTGTAACATGTTAAAGTATTATTTTACCGTGTGTATCTGTAACGTGTTTAAGTGGTATTTTACCATGTGTCTCTGTAACGTGTTAAAGTGGTATTTTACCCTGTGTCTCTGTAACGTGTTAAAGTGGTATTTTACCATGTGTCTCTGTAACGTGTTAAAGTATTATTTTACCGTGTGTCTCTGTAACGTGTTAAAGTGTTATTTTACCGTGTGTCTCTGTAACATGTTAAAGTATTATTTTACCGTTTGTCTCTGTAACATGTTAAAGTATTAATTTACCTGTGTCTCTGTAACATGTTAAAGTATTATTTTACCGTGTGTCTCTGTAACGTGTTTAAGTATTATTTTACCATGTGTATCTGTAACTTGTTTAAGTATTATTTTACCGCGTGTCTCTGTAACATGTTAAAGTATTATTTTACCGTGTGTCTCTGTAACGTGTTAAAGTATTATTTTACCGTGTGTCTCTGTAACATGTTAAAGTATTATTTTACCGTGTGTCTCTGTAACATGTTAAAGTATTATTTTACCGTGTGTCTCTGTAACATGTTAAAGTATTATTTTACCGTGTGTATCTGTAACGTGTTTAAGTGGTATTTTACCATGTGTCTCTGTAACGTGTTAAAGTGGTATTTTACCCTGTGTCTCTGTAACGTGTTAAAGTGGTATTTTACCGTGTGTCTCTGTAACGTGTTAAAGTATTATTTTACCGTGTGTCTCTGTAACGTGTTAAAGTATTATTTTACTGTGTGTCTCTGTAACGTGTTAAAGTGTTATTTTACCGTGTGTCTCTGTAACATGTTAAAGTATTATTTTACCGTGTGTCTCTGTAACGTCTTAAAGTATTATTTTACCGTGTGTATCTGTAACGTGTTAAAGTGGTATTTTACCATGTGTCTCTGTAACGTGTTAAAGTGGTATTTTACCATGTGTCTTTGTAACGTGTTAAAGTATTATTTTACCCTGTGTCTCTGTAACCTGTTAAAGTATTATTTTACCGTGTGTCTCTGTAACGTCTTAAAGGTATTATTTTACCGTGTGTCTCTGTAACATGTTAAAGTATTATTTTACCGTGTGTCTCTGTAACGTGTTAAAGTGGTATTTTACCATGTGTCTCTGTAACGTGTTAAAGTGGTATTTTACCGTGTGTCTCTGTAACGTGTTAAAGTATTATTTTACCGTGTGTCTCTGTAACGTGTTTAAGTATTATTTTACCGTGTGTCTCTGTAACGTGTTAAAGTATTATTTTACCGTGTGTCTCTGTAACGTGTTAGTGTTATTTTACCATGTGTGTCTGTAACGTGTTAAAGTATTATTTTACCGTGTGTCTCTGTAACGTGTTAAAGTGTTATTTTACCGTGTGTCTCTGTAACATGTTAAAGTGTTATTTTACCGTGTGTCTGTAACGTGTTAAAGTATTATTTTACCGTGTGTCTCTGTAACGTGTTAAAGTGTTATTTTACCGTGTGTCTCTGTAACATGTTAAAGTATTATTTTACCGTGTGTATCTGTAACGTGTTTAAGTGGTATTTTACCATGTGTCTCTGTAACGTGTTAAAGTGGTATTTTACCCTGTGTCTCTGTAACGTGTTAAAGTGGTATTTTACCATGTGTCTCTGTAACGTGTTAAAGTATTATTTTACCGTGTGTCTCTGTAACGTGTTAAAGTGTTATTTTACCGTGTGTCTCTGTAACATGTTAAAGTATTATTTTACCGTTTGTCTCTGTAACATGTTAAAGTATTAATTTACCTGTGTCTCTGTAACATGTTAAAGTATTATTTTACCGTGTGTCTCTGTAACGTGTTTAAGTATTATTTTACCATGTGTATCTGTAACTTGTTTAAGTATTATTTTACCGCGTGTCTCTGTAACATGTTAAAGTATTATTTTACCGTGTGTCTCTGTAACGTGTTAAAGTATTATTTTACCGTGTGTCTCTGTAACATGTTAAAGTATTATTTTACCGTGTGTCTCTGTAACATGTTAAAGTATTATTTTACCGTGTGTCTCTGTAACGTGTTAGTGTTATTTTACCATGTGTGTCTGTAACGTGTTAAAGTATTATTTTACCGTGTGTCTCTGTAACGTGTTAAAGTGTTATTTTACCGTGTGTCTCTGTAACATGTTAAAGTGTTATTTTACCGTGTGTCTGTAACGTGTTAAAGTATTATTTTACCGTGTGTCTCTGTAACGTGTTAAAGTGTTATTTTACCGTGTGTCTCTGTAACATGTTAAAGTATTATTTTACCGTGTGTATCTGTAACGTGTTTAAGTGGTATTTTACCATGTGTCTCTGTAACGTGTTAAAGTGGTATTTTACCCTGTGTCTCTGTAACGTGTTAAAGTGGTATTTTACCATGTGTCTCTGTAACGTGTTAAAGTATTATTTTACCGTGTGTCTCTGTAACGTGTTAAAGTGTTATTTTACCGTGTGTCTCTGTAACATGTTAAAGTATTATTTTACCGTTTGTCTCTGTAACATGTTAAAGTATTAATTTACCTGTGTCTCTGTAACATGTTAAAGTATTATTTTACCGTGTGTCTCTGTAACGTGTTTAAGTATTATTTTACCATGTGTATCTGTAACTTGTTTAAGTATTATTTTACCGCGTGTCTCTGTAACATGTTAAAGTATTATTTTACCGTGTGTCTCTGTAACGTGTTAAAGTATTATTTTACCGTGTGTCTCTGTAACATGTTAAAGTATTATTTTACCGTGTGTCTCTGTAACATGTTAAAGTATTATTTTACCGTGTGTCTCTGTAACATGTTAAAGTATTATTTTACCGTGTGTATCTGTAACGTGTTTAAGTGGTATTTTACCATGTGTCTCTGTAACGTGTTAAAGTGGTATTTTACCCTGTGTCTCTGTAACGTGTTAAAGTGGTATTTTACCGTGTGTCTCTGTAACGTGTTAAAGTATTATTTTACCGTGTGTCTCTGTAACGTGTTAAAGTATTATTTTACTGTGTGTCTCTGTAACGTGTTAAAGTGTTATTTTACCGTGTGTCTCTGTAACATGTTAAAGTATTATTTTACCGTGTGTCTCTGTAACGTCTTAAAGTATTATTTTACCGTGTGTATCTGTAACGTGTTAAAGTGGTATTTTACCATGTGTCTCTGTAACGTGTTAAAGTGGTATTTTACCATGTGTCTTTGTAACGTGTTAAAGTATTATTTTACCCTGTGTCTCTGTAACCTGTTAAAGTATTATTTTACCGTGTGTCTCTGTAACGTCTTAAAGGTATTATTTTACCGTGTGTCTCTGTAACATGTTAAAGTATTATTTTACCGTGTGTCTCTGTAACGTGTTAAAGTGGTATTTTACCATGTGTCTCTGTAACGTGTTAAAGTGGTATTTTACCGTGTGTCTCTGTAACGTGTTAAAGTATTATTTTACCGTGTGTCTCTGTAACGTGTTTAAGTATTATTTTACCGTGTGTCTCTGTAACGTGTTAAAGTATTATTTTACCGTGTGTCTCTGTAACGTGTTAGTGTTATTTTACCATGTGTGTCTGTAACGTGTTAAAGTATTATTTTACCGTGTGTCTCTGTAACGTGTTAAAGTGTTATTTTACCGTGTGTCTCTGTAACATGTTAAAGTGTTATTTTACCGTGTGTCTGTAACGTGTTAAAGTATTATTTTACCGTGTGTCTCTGTAACGTGTTAAAGTGTTATTTTACCGTGTGTCTCTGTAACATGTTAAAGTATTATTTTACCGTGTGTATCTGTAACGTGTTTAAGTGGTATTTTACCATGTGTCTCTGTAACGTGTTAAAGTGGTATTTTACCCTGTGTCTCTGTAACGTGTTAAAGTGGTATTTTACCATGTGTCTCTGTAACGTGTTAAAGTATTATTTTACCGTGTGTCTCTGTAACGTGTTAAAGTGTTATTTTACCGTGTGTCTCTGTAACATGTTAAAGTATTATTTTACCGTTTGTCTCTGTAACATGTTAAAGTATTAATTTACCTGTGTCTCTGTAACATGTTAAAGTATTATTTTACCGTGTGTCTCTGTAACGTGTTTAAGTATTATTTTACCATGTGTATCTGTAACTTGTTTAAGTATTATTTTACCGCGTGTCTCTGTAACATGTTAAAGTATTATTTTACCGTGTGTCTCTGTAACGTGTTAAAGTATTATTTTACCGTGTGTCTCTGTAACATGTTAAAGTATTATTTTACCGTGTGTCTCTGTAACATGTTAAAGTATTATTTTACCGTGTGTCTCTGTAACATGTTAAAGTATTATTTTACCGTGTGTATCTGTAACGTGTTAAAATGGTATTTTACCATGTGTCTCTGTAACGTGTTAAAGTGGTATTTTACCATGTGTCTCTGTAACGTGTTAAAGTGATATTTTACCGTGTGTCTCTGTAACGTGTTAAAGTATTATTTTACCGTGTGTCTCTGTAACGTGTTAAAGTTGTATTTTACCATGTGTCTCTGTAACGTGTTAAAGTGGTATTTTACCATGTGTCTCTGTAACGTGTTAAAGTGCTATTTTACCGTGTGTCTCTGTAACGTGTCAAAGTATTATTTTACCCTGTGTCTCTGTAACATGTTAAAGTATTATTTTACCGTGTGTCTCTGTAACGTGTTAAAATGTTATTTTACCATTACTTTTCCCGATGTTTTAGATTTTTTGCTGTGGTATCGTTTCAATATCGGTATAGAGATATTTAGGCAGGGTATCGTATCGAATTCAGAATTTTGGTATCATCCACATCATCAAATACTGCCTCGTGGTCAGAGCTAAAATAAATTTCCATTGTCACAGGAACTTAAGTTTAGGCAACTGTCGTGGTTAATGTTTTTGACTTGATTGTAACGGCTCACATGACTACCGAGTGACTAACAATTTACGTGACTAGCAATTACCTAACGACTCACGTGACTAGCGACTACCTAAAGAGTCACGTGACTTGCAACTACCTAATGACTTACGTGACTAGAGACTACCTAAAGACTCACGTGACTAGTGAGTGACTAACAATTCACGTGACTAGCGATTACCTAACAACTCACGTGACTAGCGACTACCTAAAGAGTCACATGACTAGCGACTACTTAAAGAGTCACGTGACTAGCTACTACCTAAAGACTCACGTGACTAGCTACTACCTAAAGACTCACGTGACTAGTGACTACCTAAAGACTCACGTGACTAGTGACTACCTAACGACTCATATGATGTGACCAGCGACTACCTAACGACTCACGTGACCAATGAATGACGTGACAAAATAAGTCAACGGTCACTGTTAGTTTCACACGGGCCACAAAAAGCGGTCTCCTGGTTGAAAGCTCTGTTTGTTTGACCCATCCACCACTCCACCTGCCAACCTTAAGCGGACGCCTACTCTCGTAATACTATGTCACTTGCTCTGACCATCGAAAAACGGCGCAAGTGGGTTTACATTGGAGTTCGTTGAAAGTCTGTTGCGTCGCTGAAGGGTGCCGGTATCCAATGACGAGGGGCACTTACCAAGAGGCAGTATTTGACAAGTTGGGAGTGAGAACGGGTTGTTACAGTGGTGGTGTTAAACCTATGTGCAGCCTGCACACAGATGAGTTCACCAGTTTCACACCTTCAACCAAAGAGGATGGAAACTGTGGTGCGATCCTTACATACAGGACTGAGCTGAGCTGTTTATTGCCTGACCTGCTCACCCACTTGACCAACATTCTGAAATGCACCAATTGTGTATTTCTGCAACACTCTATGTCAAAGTAATAAACAGCACATGTCATCACAGTCTCATTCCCTGCAGGAGAGCAGAGCTTTTCTGAGGAAAGTCTCAGTTTAACTTCCCCATCACTTGATGATTAAATGTTACAATACAACTGTGGAGTCATATGTACTGAAGGAGTAATGCAGCATTAAACAGTCCTAACACTTCTCTCAGCATATCTTCCTGCCAGTGTGTGAGCCAGTGGCAGCCTTTGTGATTTCAGAGCTGTCAGAATGGGTTTGTTAGCAGACAAAGGAGACATTCTCTCTCTCTCTCTCTCTCTCTCTCTCTCTCTGGACCCACATGGTCTTTGTCCAATACCTCAGTATTAAAGGTCCAGTGTGTAGGATTTAAGGGGATCTATTGGCAGAAATGGAATATAATATATTTTCATTAAGTTACCGCTTTTAATGTTGTAGTCTGAGTGACGTGACGTCATATCCGTTCCGTATCCGTCAACTAAAACAAACCTCAGCCAGCTGAAACGAGAAAGTCTAAAACATTGGAGGGTCGTCGTGGATACGACCTGCACCCTCCCATGTTAAATCCAGCGTGGTAAACACTACACATCCAGTAAGGATGGAAACCCTTTGGGTTTCACACATTGCAGGAAAAGCAGAGCTAAACATCACGGCTAAAGCTGCATGCTAACTCTGTCACGGACAGGAAACATTATCGTATGGCGGTAACGTGGCGGTGGAGCCGGCCTTCGCTCTCATCTCCGTGGTCAAACAGGCCGACGCTACAACTGTACAGCACCCATATACTGACATTTGTGTTCTCTGCATTGAAACGGCCCCGATGGAGCTGACCATGGATGGATAAAGAGAACAGAGCTGACGGGAGAGCTAGAGACCACCTTGGAGAAGTTAGAGGAAGTAGACACGTGGGACTACGTCCACTTTTCAAAATAAGGTGTTAAAAAAGGGAACTGTATATACAAAATACATCTATGGAAATCAGATTGATGGATTAAATTCATCAGAAGTATAAAACATTACATGTCCCTTATAAAGTAAAAAGAAAATACCACTAATCTGTGAGGGAAATGTCTTTATTCTGTGACTTTGGGTTGCTGGAAAAAATTTAATAAATAATTCCTGATAATGATCCTGATAGATTTGACTTCAGGACAGCTCTGACTACATACATGCTGAAAATCAAACATTCCTACCGGATTAATTTAGATATTTTCCAAAGTAAAAGTCCCTAGAAGTGGATGATTTAACTTTCCTATAGGAACAGTTGCCATAGCGCAGGATCAGTTTTGTGTGTTCACTTCAAATCAAATCTTAAATACACTACAAGCTCTAGCAGAGTTTAGACCGATTCCAGACTGATCGGAGTGTACGGTTCCTTTCAACTCAGAGGTGTTGTACGTTGTGTGTTTACCTTTGATAACTTGGGTTGCCAGGGAGTAGGGCGTGTATTTTCAGGGATTATGTTAATAAAAGCGTGGGAGCCAGTGCTCCAGACAAAGTCATGCTCACATGTGACCAGTCAGGCTTTAGCTGCCACTCAACCACAACAGCCTTTATACCAACACAAAGAGCGTTTACAGTGGAGATGCAGAGATATGCCAAGCAATTACTGTTGCAAACATAATTATACATGCATATATATACACGCACGCGCGCGCGCGCACGCGCACACACACACACACACACACACACACACACACACACACACACACACACACACACACACACACACACACACACACACACACACACACACACACACAGGGGTGTGATTAGTGGCATCCCTGTAGGATATGACTCATCAGATCTCCCGGCAGTCCTGTGAGGCCACGTAATTATCACTGTGATTAAAGATAGCTGCTGACAGTGCCAACTCTTCTCCTTCACAAAGAAGTCTCAGATAGAAAACTTTCAACAGTTCTAACATGCTGAGACATTATCTTATTTACTGAGGCACCTTTCTAACATCACGGAGCAGACGCATGTCTTTTAGTTGTTTTCTTTGGAAATATCTGCAGATTTAAAGCTTCAGTAGGTAGACTATTTACAGCATCATTGGGCAAAAATCTCATAATAACCTTTCAGCATTTTGTAATTCAAGTGTTCTGAGAGAAAACTAGTCTTCTGCTCCTCCATATGGCTCTGTTCTCAGGCTTTAGAACATCTAGCCTGTGACGGGAGAATTTGACCAATCACCAAATTGTACTGCAATTCTCTCTATTCCTGCTGCAGCCACACGCCAATGTCCACGTTCCATACAAAACACTGTTACCAGGCTCTCCACAGGAACATGTATGTGCACTTTACTCCTTTTAAGGACTATTAATCCATTAGAATATTTAATCGTGATCAATCACACGATTGTCAATAGTTAATTGCGATTAATCGCAAATTAATCACACGTTTTATCTGTTCTAAATGTACCTTAAAGGGAGATTTGTTAAGTATTTAATACTCTTATCAACATGGGATTGGACAAATATGCTGCTTTATGTAAATGTATGTATATATTTATTATTGGAAATCAGTTACTAGAGATGTTCCGATACCATTTATTCCTTCCCGATACCGATACCTGAACTTGCAGTACTGGCCAATACTGAGTACCGATCCGATACCACCATGATAAAAAAAATTATAGCGTTATTCTTATTCTTCTTCTCATTATTATTATTATTATTATTATTATAATTAAACAGCTGTTTACTACTGACCATGTGGATGTGATATGATTTGCTGTATGGCCTGGCTCACGTTAAACTCTTTGTAAAACATGAACAAATACATACAGAGAGTGATTTCATTAATATAATTTTATTATTCAGTTTGTCAGTTAGAAAGAACATAAATAAATGAAGCTAGGAATAAATAATTATTACATATTCTCTTAGCTGTCTCCTCAGTGGACAGCCTGGGTTCTAATTAGTTACATACTGGACATATCACCGTTTTACTTGTTGGATTTTCCTCTGTGAAAACCGCTGACATTTTCCTCGCTCTGACTACCGTTCCACTAGGACCACACTGGTTTGCTATCATCACGTGACAAACTACCTGCTATCAGTTCTTCTTCGCTGCTCTCAAACAGTAGAAGCCATGATACCTCCAGGGCGACAGCACAGTGAAGGCTGCTGTTTTGGAGCGGCAAAGAAGAATTGATTTCCAGTTAAACAAATTTATTTTTTCCTGGGATAATAAATGATGGTGTCGGATCGGTGCATAGACTGGCGTATTCACCAATACTCCATACCAAATTTTGGCGAGTATTGGACGCATTTCCAATACTGGTATCGGAACAACTATATCAATGAACAACACAAAACAATGACAGATATTGTCCAGAAACCCTCACAGGTACTGCATGTAGCATAAAACAATATGCTCCAATCATAACATGGCAAACTGCAGCCCAACAGGCAACAACAGCTGTCAGTGTGCTGACTTGACTATGACTTGCCCCAAACTGCATGTAATTATCATAAAGTGGGCATGTCTGTAAAGGGGAGACTCGTGGGTACCCATAGAACCCATTTACATTCACTGATCTGGAGGTCAGAGGTCAAGGGACCCCTTTGAAAATGGACATGACAGTTTTTCCTCGCCAACATGTATGGTTGGTACCGATGGATTCATTAGGTGTACTAGATTCATATGATATCTTCTCTCTAGTTTTAAAACTGAGCTCACTACAACCTAAAAATCACAAGCTGCATTAAAGAAAATCGTGGCGTTCTAACAAATCTGCTTTAACGCGTTATTATCACGTTAACTTTGACAGCCCTACTTTCTTTCATTTTCTTTTTCTACCTCTGATCTTTAGTGTTAATCTCAACTTTTTCTTACAGCTTATAAACTTCAGTGTTGTCTAATTGTATCTCCCATCTTACAGTGTCTGAGACCCTGAGACCCCTAACTACCCCTGACTGAAGTCTGAGACCCTGAGACCCCTAACTACCTCTGACTGATGTCTGAGACCCTGAGACCCCTAACTACCCCTGACTGAAGTCTGAGACCCTGAGACCCTGAGACCCCTGACTACCCCTGACTGAAGTCTGAGACCCTGAGACCCCTAACTACCCCTGACTGAAGACACAAAGGAACTGGGCCTTTGCTACCCCTTTGGAGCGCCCTGTACATAAAGATCAGACAACTCAGTCATCTTCTTCCAAACACCCATTAAATGACTTCTATCAGCAGTTACTTGTTATCTGCTTTTTAATTATGGTCCTCTGGATTTATGTTGAATGATGTGCATTGATCTGAAATACTGTTTCAAACATTATAAACATAATGAATACAAATAGAATTTGTATTCCTGGTTTTTATGACTATAAAAACAATATTCTATATCTAATAAATGGATTTTCATTTGACATATACAGTGGTAGATCATTACAAGACATAACAGCAAACAGAATGAATAATAATTCAGTTTGTTTTTCAGACCTGGGTGAAGTGACATTACTGTAATGTGACCACCCACAACTGCTACTTAGTGTCTCTCCTTGCAGAGCACTTGGCAAGTGGCACAACCTAACAACAGAGCACAACAGTGTAACACGGTGACGGGATTCCAGTGAATCACTGCATGAAAATCTGCACGGATCTGTGTGCCCCACCTCTACTAGTCTACTAGTACTAGTCTAATCCAGAACATTTTCATACCAGTAAATGTCAAATAAATCTGAGACTCAAAGCGCTCCTTCTGTTGCTAAATTATGGGATGTCACCATACCAGAAATTCACTAGGGAGCCACCTATCCAACATTTTCAGTCCCGATACCGATACCTATAGCGATACCTGGGCTTTTAGTATCGGCCGATACCGAGTACCGATCCGATACCATTGTGTTAGGGCGTTTTATTAGGTATGATTGATTCATATCGTGCCTGAGTACGATTCCCCCCCATCTCCGCTCCTTTCACATTAGTAAAGTGGTTCCGTACCCGAATACTCCTGCGTCATCATCCATGTGTATTCGTTTATGTTGAGATCAGCTGTTCTAGTGGCAGAGCATCGAAAACACTTCTTTCAAACTGGACAGAAAAAAAATGAAACTCACCAAAACCATCAGCGTTAGTCTTTCCAACAACCAACAACTCTGGTTTGGTTGAAATAAACCGTTATTTCACAGAGTTTGATGTGAAAATATGCACTCTGTCCCCCCCCCCACTGTCCCACTCTGCCTGCTGAGCAGCTGAGCAGCTCTCGTTCTTCGGACGCAGACTATTAAATCAGCTAAATAAAATAACAAACATCACCTACTATTGTCTATATTTAGGGACCCTCTCGCCTGCCTTCCTGCTTTATGGCGCATGCTGCACACATATATTAGGGGTGTAACGATACGTTTTTACAGCGATACGGTACGATTTCCATGGTTCTGATACGATTCAAGGACGATATCTGGCTCATCTAGAGCGATACGATTCAATGATTTAAAATCAATAAAGTAACATTTTTGCCCATAATTCAGTCAGTGTGACTGTGAAATAAATATGTGATACTGGACAGAGCAGGTCAGGATTCCTCAAAGTCTTTCTTGTAAGGGAATCAGGGATAAATTAATTATGGATGTAAACAAGTACACAACGATTAATGGCAAATACATACAGCTTTTATTAGAAAATAATAAAAAAGTGCAACTGCAGGACCTGCTGATTCAGTTCTCAAGATACAAGGCAGTGCAATATTTAACACTAAATATAATAAACCAACTTCTATCAAGTTAAATGAACAGTGGTTTAATCTGCTGCTTCTGTCCTCATTTTCAATATAAACCGTAAATCAATAATACAGAGATCAACAGCTGATAGTGATCAAACAGCTGATAGTGATCAACAGCTGATAGTGATCAACAGTGATCAAGAGCTGATAGTGATCAAACAGCTGATAGTGATCAACAGCTGATAGTGATCAAACAGCTGATAGTGATCAACAGTGATCAACAGCTGATAGTGATCAAACAGCTGATGGTGATCAACAGCTGATAGAGATCAAACAGCTGATAGTGATCAACCAGCTGATAGTGATCAGACAGCTGATAGTGATCAGACAGCTGATAGTGATCAACAGTGATCAAGAGCTGATAGCGATCAAACAGCTGATAGTGATCAACAGCTGATAGTGATCAAACAGCTGATAGTGATCAACAGTGATCAACAGCTGATAGTGATCAAACAGCTGATGGTGATCAACAGCTGATAGAGATCAAACAGCTGATAGTGATCAGACAGCTGATAGTGATCAGACAGCTGATAGTGATCAGACAGCTAATGGTGATCAAACAGCTGATGGTGATCAACAGCTGATAGTGATCAAACAGCTGATAGTGATCAACCAGCTGATAGTGATCAGACAGCTGATAGTGATCAGACAGCTGATAGTGATCAACAGTGATCAAGAGCTGATAGTGATCAAACAGCTGATAGTGATCAACAGCTGATAGTGATCAAACAGCTGATAGTGATCAACAGTGATCAACAGCTGATAGTGATCAAACAGCTGATGGTGATCAACAGCTGATAGAGATCAAACAGCTGATAGTGATCAGACAGCTGATAGTGATCAGACAGCTGATAGTGATCAGACAGCTAATGGTGATCAAACAGCTGATGGTGATCAACAGCTGATAGTGATCAAACAGCTGATAGTGATCAAACAGCTGATAGTGATCAAACAGCTGATAGTGATCAACCAGCTGATAGTGATCAACCAGCTGATAGTGATCAACAGCTGATAGTGATCAACAGCTGATAGTGATCAGACAGCTGATAGTGATCAACCAGCTGATAGTGATCAACAGCTGATAGTGATCAGACAGCTGATAGTGATCAGACAGCTGATAGTGATCAGACAGCTGATAGTGATCAGACAGCTGATAGTGATCAGACAGCTTGGGACAGAATCATTCCTCTACAAACGCTGGTTAATAATCTGCTGATAGTAATCCAGTAGTCCACCTACAGGGTTCATTTGGACTCAGCCGACCGGCTGCTCTGCTCCGCAGCGCCAGCAGCACACGCAGACCGATGATCGCCTCCCTCCACGCCGCTACCGGGTGAGCGAGCGAGGAGTCCATTGCTACGTTCGTCTGCATGCACGCCATAGATGTGTGCTCGCGCTGCAGAGGGCAGAGCTGGCATGCTGGTGCGTGACTGGAGAGTGAACCAGATTAACGTTTAACATTTCTTTACTAATAAAAGTGCTAAAAAACACTTTCAGATAACGTTTGTCGTCCTTAAATACAAGGTGCAAATCCTTAGTATCCATACAATCGATATTTGCGTTTCAAATTGATTTTATATCGATATACGTCTCCCGTGAAGGACAACTTGCAGAGTACCTATTGATGTAGTTGGATCGTAGGAATATAAATCGATGTGGTAGATGAATCGTTACAGCCCTAACAAGTACAGATTTCGGATGAGACCGGTGGCGTTCCAAACAGTCTGCCCTTTCAAAACTACTTGCTGACTGCTAGCGTTAACTAGCGGTCCACTTCCGTGTTTTGGTACGGTCGGCTTTCACACCTGATGTGAACCGTACCCGAGGACACATGAACCGTACTCCAGACCACCTTTTCAAGTGTACTAGAGTATGGATCAACAAACTGTGCCCGAGTACGGTACGGAGCGTTCACACTAATCAATCCAACTGGACTTTGGGCACCGGTGTACTCGGATCCGGGCCCGGGTCCCTGATGTAAAAGCACCCTAATTAATAATCTGCATGCCTCACTGTGTGGAAGTGACTGGGATCATTCTTTATGTGTGTAAGGCAACATCAGGCTGGACTTAAACATCGCTTTCTTGACTTTGCAAAACAAAATATAACAAATAATTACATATACATTTGAACTGAATTGTATTAATACAATGAAACCTACATCAGCAACTTGGTAAGAGATCTACAAAATTAACAGGAATTACAATTCAAGTGTAAACCAACAAATTGGTCAAAATTTAGACAGCAATTAAAATTCCAGTATATCGGGCGCCTGGGTTAGCTCAGTTGGTAGAGCGGGCGTCCATGTATTAAGGCTTGGTCCTGACCGCGGCGGCCAGGGTTCGAATCCGGCCTGTGGCCCTTTCCGCATCCACTCTCTCTCTCCCCCCTTTCAAGACTCTATCCACTGTCCTGTCAATAAAAATGGAAAATGCCCCCAAAAAAATAACTTTAAAAAAAAAAAAAAAAATTCCAGTATATGTACATATGGTATATAAACATAGAACTGAACTGAATCGATCGGCCCCATTGTCACCGATCTCCAATCCAGTTATTAGGGTCGGCCCGATATCTGATCCGGGATCACTACATCCCTAGAATCTAATAGCCGATACCAATACCAGTGAAATTCCACGATTCTTGAAAAACAAAAGTAAAAGAATAAATCTCAGGTACTTCAACATACAGTCCTGGACCAGACTGGCATAGAGGTGACATGGAGGACGGCAGGGTCCCCTCAATGTTTTAAACAATAACAACACATGAATAAGAATCGTGGATCGTGATCCTGCCTGAAAAACAAAAATCATGACATGATATTTTTGCCATATCACCCGTAGTTGGGCATTAACAATGACACAACTACTGACACAGCACAGCTGCACAACTACTGACACAGCACGGCTGCACAGGGTGTGGAAAACACATGTTGTCACCACTAGTTGACAGATAATTAGACTGGATGAAGTCACTCGGTAAGAAATAGTTCCAACAGGACCACAAACTGTCATCTTTACAGAGAGGCAGGAACCCTCATCATGGACTTGTTGTCAGAACTGGATACTGTACTACAAGATGGCGCCAGTTCATTCAAAGAAAGCTGCTCAACCTACGCAAGCGCCACAAAGTCCTCCCTCTTCCTGCTGTGCCTCTACATTGTGGGGCCTACTGCATAATGTGCATTGGTTTCTCTTTCACTGACATTGCCGGCTCACTGACTTCACATTCACGTGACATCATGCACGTAAAAAAAAAAGCTTTTCTCTACTTTGAAAAAGTTTTACAAATTTTTGACCTTCAAGGTACAATGCCCATCTGACCTTGTTGTCAGTTTGAGGCTTCCTGTCACATTAAAAGGTCCCGACGGTCGGCTGATGGACAGTTTGGGGGCGTCAGTGAGCGTCTGTCTAGTTTTGGCGGTGTGTCCTTCACCGTCGGCTCTAGTCTGCCCCTGTCTGAGTTTTTTTGGCCGATTCAGCATGTTGAATCAGTGGCGGCGCCCGTCGGTGAGAGAAATCACTCTGATTGGTTGTTCAGATTAAACCAATCAGTGCATGAGAAGAGAAACAGAAGTGAGGAAAACAAGCCAATGAGTAAAGTCAAGAGGACACACAGAAGACTCTTCTCATTGTTCATCTTCATCTCATCTGATCATTCCAACACATAGATATCTTCACAGCAACATGAACATCTGGAATGAAGCTCAGCGGTGAGTGAGAGTGGTGTGAAAATGGTCAACAGACGCCACTTTGTTTCACGTACGTATCATAACAACGGCTTGTATATCCTCCGTCCTCACTCTTCCTCTTTTTGAATGATGAATACAGACTACCGCCTCCTGCTGGTGTGGAGAGTTATTTCCTCTCACCAGGAGCAGAACGTACGTGCTGACTGGCCGTCAGCTGTCGTCTTTGCGGTGTTCTCAAGGGCAACTTGTCGGCCAAGACAAAGGTAACGTGAGGCGAAGCAACAGCCGGCCTTCGTCATCAGCTTGGTGTGTCTGGGCCTTTAATGAGAGCTGATGGGTTTTTTTGTGAATCGGTGTGTAACTTTGTTAAAATTAGAAAGGTTTAAATTCTAATAGTGAGTGCTATAATATACTCACTTATCTTAGAATATGGATACTTAATCCCAGGAACATATTTAGCTCCTTCAGAAAGGCACCCTAAATGAGAGATTGCACTGAGTCAAAGCTAGTGGAACAGATGCTCAAATACAGGAAGTGATGTCAATAGCTGCTGAGTGCCTGTTCTATGGTCAGTATATATACTGTAGCATAGCCCAACCTCAACAACCCAGCTTAGCACAGACCCAAAACAGATAATATACAGCACCATCAACGAGAGGCCAGCTTCTGTTTAAACGGGATGAGCATGCTGGTACATGCAGGAAGATTCACTCACATGATGTGCACTGATGTCAACTAAATCCTGTTGTGCATCACAGATTTAACCCTCAAGTGTAACAACAAGAAGTTACAAGCAAATACACAGAGCTCAGAAGACATGGCAGCAGAGTGAGAGACAGAGTATGACTCAACAGTAAAACATCCAACACTGGTTAGCCCCCGCATACCGCTGCGTACCGCTGTGTGTGACACTGCAGACAGGAGAAAGCAGGGTGTGTGCACTTTCAGCGTGTGTTATTGCCTTCTGACGGGCTGAGGAGATGTGAGATAACAGAGAGCTATAAATAAAGGAGGTCTTGATGGCTAACATGTTCTCAGTGTTTTATCCCATCTTCTGGTCTAAATGTCTGGTGGTCCCTGTAGTGGAAACGTCTTCTGTCCTCATCACAGCGCTCCTTCCTCTCCCTCTACATACTGTAGCTCTACCCAATTTTCACATTCCCAGACTTCCACACTTGATCTGAAACAGTCAGAAAATCCAGCCTCCGAGAAGCTCAGTGTGCTCTTAGTCAGAGGTCAGATCCAACAACACGGAGGCCAGTAGAACACTCTCAGTCCCTGCTGTTGACTTTCAATGTGAAAGTGAAGAACTGAGAATATCAAGGTTTCACACTCCACCAGGTCATATCACCAGGTCGCTCTTCCTCTCCTTCCTCTAACCAGTGGGAGATCTCCTAGAATCAGTCCGTGGTCACAAAGGAAGCCTACATGGCCTACTGTTAAATACAGGGAGAGTTGGAAGGTACTCTGTGGACTTTATGGCCACTAGTGGCTAGAGCTGGGACGATCCACCTATCTCCTGATTCAATACTATCACCATACTTGGGTGCCGATTCGATATGTAATGTGATTCGAAATTACGATTTGTTGTAATTGTTGTTAACTTTTTTAACACTAGACCATGAGACAAAGGTAAATCATACACTTCTAGGGTCTTTTACTTTGGTAAATCTCTAAATGAATCCAGTAAAAATGTTTGATATTCAACATGTATGTAGTCAGAGATGTTCTGAAGTCAAATATAGCTATATGGAGCTCAAACTGCTGAAAGAGTTAATGCTGGTTCTGATAGAAAGGTGTCAGAACACACAGTGAGGAGCAGTTTGTTGAGTATGGGGACCGGTCAGGGTGCCCATGCTGACCCGTGTCCACTGCCATAAAGGGCCTACAATGGGCACGTGAGCATCAGAACTGGACCACGGAGCAATGGAAGAAGGTGGCCCGGTCTGAGGAATCACGTTTTCTTTTACATCATGTGGATGGCAACGAGTTGGAGGTGTGGACTCGGCCTCCAGATTCTCATGATCTCAATCCAATGGATCATTTGTGGGATGTGCTGGACAAACAAGTCCGATCCACGGAGGCCCCCCCCACCTCGCAACTTCCAGGACTTAAAGGATCTGCTACTGACGGCTTGGTGCCAGATACCACAGCAGACCTTCAGAGGTCTCGTGGAGTCCATGCC